>NC_080172.1:2846239-2963122 GCF_950295315.1 Erinaceus europaeus | reverse complement strand
GTGGCGCAAAGCACAAGGACCGGCGTAAGAATCCCGGTTCCAGGCCCCGGCTCCCCACCTGCAGGGGAATCGCTTCACAGGTGGTGAAGCAGGTCTGTAGGTGTCTGTCTTTCTCCCTCCCTCTCTGTTTTCCCCTCCTCTCTTCATTTCTCTCTGTTCTATCCAACAACGAATGACATCATCAACAACAATAATAACCACAACAAGGCTACAACAAGGGCAATCAAAGGGGGGGGGGGAAGGCCTCCAGGAGCAGTGGATTCATGGTGCAGGCACTGAGCCCAGCAATAACCCTGGAGGCAAAAAAAAAAAAAAAGTAGTTGATTCGGAATAAGAAACTAAGCAACAGGTGAGGAAGCCAAGGTAACTGAATAAGAGCTCCTGTGTCTCCCTTCATCCAGAACAACAGCAAAGTCCCAGCAATACATGGAAATACCCACACGGGAACAGACCTGAATTTCCCAACACTCTTCCACAGCAAGGGACAGAATCTCAGACTCAGGTGGCAGACACAGAGATAGATCTGCCCACTAGGAAACCATCTCTCCAGGCTAAATAAAGAGATTGCTGAACACAGAACTTTAAAATGGTGGGCAGAGGAAGTCTGAATGAAATCCATGTTCCTCAGTCTTTTTTTTTAATATTTATTCCCTTTTGTTGTCCTTGTTGTTTTATTGTTGTTGTTACTGATGTCATTGCTGTTGGATAGGACAGAGAGAAATGGAGAGAGGAGGGGAAGACAGAGAGGGGGAGAGAAAGACAGACACCTGCAGACCTGCTTCACCACCTGTGAAGTGACCCCCCTGCAGGTGGGGAGCCGGGGGCTGCAACCAGGATCCATGGAACATGGCTTTGCGCCACGTGCTGCGTTACCACCCAACTCCCATTCCTCAGTCTTATTACAATTTTATACCAACAACTTTACAGTATCAGAAAGTAAGGCGTAAAAACTATACATTTCTACTGGATATTTCAGTGGCTGCCTTCCTGAGCATAATAGCTTGTCAAAAGTAGTTGAGTGGATCAAACACACAGGAATACAGTCTCCATACTAACAGACTCTGGAGAAGGAACTGGGGGAAGAACTCGTTTATAATATGTCAATTTCTATTCCCCAGTAACCTGCAGAGTACTTGGAACCTTAAACTTCTGGTCACTCCTGCCAATGCCCATGTCCAGCAATTACAGAAGTCAGAATTCCCACCTTCTGCACCCCATAAAGAATTTTGGTCCATATTCCTGGAGGGGTAAGTGTTAGGGGGAGATAACCAGAGAGCTCTGAACTTCAATTCCATCAGGACCCAGAGAGAGAAGAGAGAGAAAATAAAAAAGGACACTCAGAAGTAGTAGGCATGACTTAGAAAGGAAGAGAAGGCAGGAAAAAATGGGAAAGTTATATATATAAATAATAGTCAACCCCTATCTGTGATCTTGGGAGAATGACTGCATTTTCCAGTGAAAAGAATGGAACACAGAACTCTGGTGGTGGAGTAGGTGTAAAATGATATCCCTGTTATCTTCTAAATACATATGAAATCACTAAGAAAAAATGAAAGGAAAAACAAACTTCTGGTCACGACCCAGACAGACCGTGGTGCTAAGACCTCAGCCAGGTGCTTGTGGCTGTGGACTTCTACTCGGTGCCCAGGCTTACTCAAGCATAGACACCTGAACTAAGTTCTTACAGACCATCAAACCATGAAAAGAGAGAGGAGTACTTCCACTAATGTATTCCACTAATACAGCGACTTGAAGAAAACTCAGACTAGGGTTGAGTAAGCCTAGAGGGGACATCAAAGATATGGTCCTCAGAATGTGCACTGAAAGGAGTTCCGTAGACTCGCTGAAATTGACTTTGCTCCAGAGAAGAGTCAGAGTAAGTATGAAAGAAGTCATAACAGAAAACAGAAAAAGGGTATAGTAACTGAGCTAAAAAAAAAAAAAGTATCAGCAGAAACTCTGAAGCCAAGAATCAAAGGAATGAAGACAGGACAGAAAGAACCATAAATAAGAAGAAGAAGGATGGGGGGGGGGAGGAGGAGGAGGGGGAGGAGGAGGGGGAGGAGGAGAAGAAGAAGAAACCAGCAAAAAAGAAAATAAATTAAAATAAATGAAGGTATCATAAGAGTGTTATAGGACATCAAGAAGAATGACATTTGTATCATAGGAATGCCAGAAAGAGAAGACAGAGTTCTTATTTCAAGATATAATACCTGAGAATTTGCCCCCCAAATTAAAGACCAAAGTAGACCCTCTACTCCTGGAAGATCTAAGAATTTCAAGCAAAATAAATTGATATCTCAGCTCATGAAAGCACTTACTAATTAAAGTGGCACCAATAATAAATAATAAAAAGATTAAAAAGATATAAACAAATAATAATAGATTTTAAAAAAAATAAAGTGAATAAATAAAGATAAAGAGAGAAATTTAAAGACAGCAAGAGAAAAAAAAGCAGCGGCACCTTTGAAGGCACCGCTGTAGGACTGTCAACTGGCCTTTCAACAGAAATGCTCAGACTGGCAGGATAGCCTCACGACTTTGAACGGCAAGTACTACACTCAATAATAGCCATCTCAGTTGCCACTCAGGCTTAAAGCCATGGGGAAGAGCATTTCAGACAAGCTGTATCTAAAGGAATTCACTACACTTAAAATTTTTTTATTTATTTTCCCTTTTGTTGCTCTTGTTGTTTTTTTATTGTTGTTGTAGTTATTATTGTGGTTTTTGATGTCATCGTTGTTAGATAGGACAGAGAGAAATGGAGAGAAGAGGGGAGATAGAGAGGGGGAGAGAAAGACAGACACCTGCAGACCTGCTTCACCGCCTGTGAAGCGACTCCCCTGCAGGTGGGGAGCCGGGGGCTCAAACCAGGCTCCTTACTCTGGTCCTTGCTCTTCACGCCACGTGCACTTAACCTGCTACGCTACCGCCCGACTCCCAGGAATTCACTACATTTATACCAGACCTATAAGAAATACTAAAGGAGTGTAAAAGAAATAGACCGAGGGGCTGGATGGTGGGCACTCAGTTGAGTGTACACACTACCATGCACAGGGATCTGGGTTCAAGTTCCCAGTTTCCACCTGCAGGAAAGAAGTGTCATGAGTGGTGAAGCAGGGCTGCAGGTATCTGTCTCCCTCTTTAACTCTCCTACCATTCTCTTTTTAAATTAAAAAAAAAATATTTATTTATTGGATAGAGACAGCCAGAAATTAAGAGGGAGAGATAGTGTGTAAGAGAGACAGAGAGACACCTGCAGCCCTGCTTCACCACTTGCAAAGCTTTCCCCCTGCAGTGGGGCTCTCCTACAACTCTTAATTTCTTTCTGTCTTATCAAATAATACATTTAAATCAAAGAAAATGTAATATAAAAAATACTGATCTCATACAGAAGGGATAGTTAAGCAAGGTAAGTGACCAAACAAAGTCAAAGACAAGCTATGGAGCTTTGACTGCAGAGCTGAGGGTCCCAAAGATGACAGGGGAAGACTCCCGAGGTGCACAGGCGGGAGGGCACATGGACTCTGGCAGAGGGATATTGGCACTTCACCGGTGGGTGCGCTAGAGGGTGGTAACACATCTGAAGAGATGTGGAATTATACTCTTAAAACATTTATAGTTTAGAGGGACGGTGGCGCACCTGGTTAAGCACACACACTGCAGTGCACAAGGACCCAGGTTCAAGCCTCTGGTCCCACCTGCACGAGGAGAGCTTCATGAGTGGTGAAATAGATGTCTCTCTGTCTCTCTCAATTTTTGTCTATCCAATAATACATAAATGAAATGAAAAAAAGAAAATTTAAAAAAATAAGGGAAGAGAAAAATGACTTAAAAAGCATTTGTGTGATTGCTCAACAACTTGTTTGGCTTCGTATGTTAACTCTCTTTTCAGTCACCAGGTTCCAGATGTCATCAGGATGCCGGCCAGGCTTCCCTGGACTGAAGACCCCACCAATGTGTCCTGGAGCTCAGCTTCCCCAGAGACCCACCCTACTAGGGAAAGAGAGAGGCAAACTGGGAGTATGGACTGACCAGTCAACGCCCATGTTCAGCGGGGAAGCAATTACAGAAGCCAGACCTTCCACCTTCTGCATCCCACAACGACCCTGGGTCCATGCTCCCAGAGGGATAGAGAATGGGAAAGCTATTGGGGAGGGGATGGGATATGGAGATTGGGTGGCGGGAATTGTGTGGAGTTGTACCCCCCCATCCTATGATTTTGTTAATGTCTCCTTTCTTAAATAAATTAATTAATTTTAAAAAAGCATTTGTAGTTTTGCACACCAAAGCAAATAAAGATCATTATGTGAAAAATAAAGCGATCATACAAAAAACAAAGAAAGGCCACAAAAAGCAGCGGGGATATTAGACACTGCCTAGATCACACAGCACACTAACACAGCCCGGTGCTGTGGTCCTGAGGATGAACAAGACAGCCCCAATGGCCTTCACCACAGATGTTTCTGGGAAATTATAAACACGGTATTCAAAACTCCCTAGTGTTTGTGAGTCATTTCCCGAAATGATGAACATACAGCCAGCTGGGTAGAAATACACTCTTATCTGAATTCCAAGATGCTGCTGGGTGTGATGTCTGCTTTTCTGTGTTTACTGAAGATCTGCCTGCAGTCAACGGTCCCCATGACAGGAAGTCTGGCGTTTAACATCACCATACGGCAATGCCACTGCTTGTTGGCACCACCGGCCGTGGTTCACACAGCCTCACACAGGGCTTTCCAGTCTCTGGGTCACAGCAGACCTGTTGTCTTATATCAGTTTCTATTGTTCCAAGATACTGATTTCCTCACTCCTGGGGCTCTTTGAAACCCAATGTGATGACCTGCAGCCAACCTTTGTGTTTTATTATTACTATGATTTCTCTGGCTTCTTGGAAGCAAAAAATCGGAATATCTTTTTTAAAAAATGGTTTTTTCTCTTTATTTATTTATTGGGTAGAGACAGTCAGAAATTGAGGAGTGATATATACATATACATATATATATATATATATATATATATATATATATATATATACATATATACACACACACACACACACACACAGAGAGACAGAGAGACACCTGCAGCCCTGCTTCACCACTCGCAAAGCTTTCCCCCCTGCAGGTGGGGGCCAGGGGCTCGAACCTGGGTCCTTGCACATTTTAACATATGCGCTCAACTGGGTTCGCCACCACCTGGCCCCAAGTTGGAATATCTTAACAGACTTTCTCTCTGTGTCTCATGGGAACCTCTCATATGTAATCTTGTAATTATCTTTATTTATTGGATAGAGACAGCCTGAAATCGAGAGGAGGGGGAAGACAGAGAGGGAGAGAGACAGACAGACACTTGCTGCCCTGCTTCACCTGGGGGCTTGAACCTGGGTCCTTGTGCACTGTAATGTGTGTGCTCAACCAGGTGCGCCACCAGCTGGTCCCTGATAACATAAACCTAGAACAAAAGGACTAGGTGGTGGCACACCTGGTAGACTGCACATTATCATGTGCAAAGACCAGGGTTCAAATCCTGCAGGGGAAGCTTTGTAAGCAGAGAACTAAGGGTGCAGGTCCCTATAGCTGTCCTCTCTCCTTCCATCCCTCTATATTTCCCCATGTCTCAAAAAAAAGAAAACAGAAAAGTTCACCTGGAGCAGTCAATTTGCCCAGCAGGCACTAAGCCTCAGAGATAAGCTACTGGTGGTAATCAAACATTAAAAATAGGTGGTCTGGGAGGTGGTGCAGTGCGTAGGGCACCAGACTTTCAAGCATGAGGTCATAAGTTCAATCCCAGGCAGTACATGTACCAGAGTGATATCTAGTTCTTTCCCTTCTATCTTTCTCATTAATAAATAAAATCTTTAAGAAACAACAATAAGTAGACACTATTTCATTATGAAGTTTATATTGACTCACTGCAGACTATTGTGTACTTTTGCTTTCAGGTTTATATTTTGCCCTAGCTTATGGATATGCATGAACATATGCTCTATCTCACAGGACCTGGTCTATATCTAGGTTTTGGGACTTTGTTAGGAAGTGAACCATCTGGAATGGAATTAGAGAATACTATGAAAGGAAAGATCTCACCCAAGTGATGAGGCCCTGGACAGACAACCCCACCAATGTGTCCTGGAGCTCCGCTTCCCCAGAGCCCTGCCCCACTAGGGAAAGAGAGAGACAGGCTGGGAGTATGGATCCACCTGTCAACACCCATGTTCAGCGGGGAAGCAATTACAGAAGCCAGACCTTCCACCTTCTGCATCCCACAATGACCCTGGGTCCATGCTCCCAGAGGGATCAAGAATAGGAAAGCTGTCAGGGGAGGGGATGGGATACAGAGTTCTGGTGGTGGGAACTGTGTGGAGTTGTACCTCTCTTATCCTATGGTTTTGTCAGTGTTTCCTTTTTTTTTTTTTAAAAAAAAGTTTTTATTATCTTTATTTATTTATTGGATAGAGACAACCAGAAATTGAGAGGGAAGGGGGAGACAGAAAGGGGGGAGACAGAGAGGGAGAGATACAGAGAGACACCTGCATCCCTGCTTCACCACTTGTGTGAAGCTTCCCCCTGCAGGTGGGCACCAGGGGCTCAAACCTGGGTCCTTGTGTGCTGTAACACGTGCACTTAACCAGGTGTGCCACCAACCGGCCCCTATAGTGTTTCCTTTTTATAATTTTAAAAAAATTAGCAATAATAGTGAAAAATAGAAATCTTCAAAAACAAGGCATGGGACCAGGCAGTGGCACACCTCACTAAGTGTATATGGACCCAGGTTCAAGTCCTTGGTCCCCACTTGCAGGGGGAAAGCTTCATGAGTGGTGAAGCAGGACTGCAGGTGCATGTCTATTTACCCCTCCCCTCTCAATTTCTGTCTCTATCCAATAATAAATGAATTTAAAAAATATCTTGTATATTTATTTATATTCCCTTTTTGTTGCCCTTGCTGTTTTTATTATAGTTATTATTGTTGTTTTGGATGTCATCATTGTTAGATAGGACAGAGAGAAATGGAGAGAGGAGAAGGCAGAGAGGGGGAGAGAAAGACAGACACCTGCAGACCTGCTTCACGGCCGGTGAAGCGACTCCCCTGCAGGTGGGGAGCCGGGGGCTCGAACCGGGATCCTTATGCTGGTCCTTGTGCTTTGTGCCACGTGTGCTTAACCCGCTGCGCTACCACCTGACTCCCCAATAAATGATTTTTTAAAGAGAAACTTTAAAAAAATTGTTAACAGAATCCTCATTTGGTTGGAATAGTATTTGTTGACTCTAAATGTAGACATGCTGTCAGAATCTAGACTTCTCTTCAGCTCTCAGAAGACAAGCAGGCAGAGAGAAAGCGAGGTCCCTGCACTGAGGCGGGCCACACGGAACCTGCCACACATGTGTGAACTCACTGTACATCAACTCACTGGTATAGCAGTACTTTATCTCTGTACCTTCTTTTTAAAGACAGATTTATTTTCACGGAAGATAGTGCACACACGAGAGAATCCAGAGCACTGCTCGCTCTGGTATGGGCCAGGGACACATGTGGCGATGATGGAGGTTGAACTCGGCACCACAGAAGTACAAAGCAGCAGCCTCAGAAGTACAAATCAGGTGTGCTCCCACCATACTCTGTGTTTTTGCCTCCAGGCTTATCTCTGGGCCTCAGTGTCTGCACTATAAATCCACTGCTCCTGGAGGCCATTTTTCCTTTTTTTTTTTTTTTTGACAGGACAGAGAGAAATGGAGAGGAAGGGAGATAGAAAGGTTGAGAAGGGGGAGATAGAAAGGTAGAGAAGTGGGGGGAGAGGTATCTGCAAGGCTGCTTTGCGGTTTGTGAAGCATACCCCCTGCAGGTAGGGGGCCAGGGCTCGAACCTATATCTTAGTGCTTTGTACTATGTACACTTAGCTGGGTGTGCCACTGGCAGGCCCCAAGAAACTGATCTTCTGACCTCTCACACCCTGGTTCTCTTGACCTTTAATCTGGGTTAAGTTCAGGAGCCATCGGGAGGGAGGTGTCAGCAAGAGGCCAGAGGTCGGAGCCCAGTGGGCCTGGAGTGGTAACAGCTCCCCCCAGCTTAGTTTTTGGCAGCTTCCCTGTCCCTTGTCTTAATGACACCTGTTCCCCATTCTGTACACAGCCTTCATTAAGGGCTAATCAGTGAAGACCTTCAAGCAGGCTTCCTGTCAGGACCCTGCAAAATAGAAGAGTAAAAACATTCCAAACAGATGCCAAGAACTTTTTCATGTTTATTAATAGAGACCACATACACCTCTTTAAAAAGAGAGAATATAACAAGTGACAAGGATTTATGAGTACAGAGTGAGAGTTACAGCAGTGACAGCCTTACTAAGTCAGAGCCTTGTGACACACAGACTGAGTAAATACGGACAGCAGAGGGCCTCCATCAGGTAGGTAAAGCCAACACAGCTAATCAGCAACATCAGTGCTACTTACACGTCTACGTCAATTACTTTGTGACATCTAGACATAGCTTGCTCTTTTAAATAAGTCAATATTTACCTGGCACTGTTCACTATTATTTATTTATTTAAGATATCAACTTTTTTTTTTCTACAAGGAAAAGACCATATATTCCATCCTAAATATCAGACTATTCTGTCCAAACCACGAGGATGTCATACTTGAAACTTATCAGTGGGCTGAAGAAATGCTTTTAAAATCATCACATGAACTCATTAGGAAAAGTGAAAAATAGTGAATAGTTTTCCTACATTTCAAAATCAATTCAGTTTTTTAAAAATATTTATTTATTTTATTTATTCCCTTTTGTTGCCCTTGTTGATCAATTCACTTTTATTCTATTTCCATTAAGATTGACATAACATCTAAGTAATTCTGATTTTGAGTCATGTCTTAAACAAACATATTAAATAAATAACATCCAATCAATGGAGATGGATAGACTTGTCAAAGTTGAACTTCCTGTATTCTGTCACCTTCTTCTCAAGTCACAGCCACAAGAAGCAGTGGCTCACAAAATAAGTCAGACCAAGAAAAGCTCAATGTTCTTCAACCGGAAGGCCTTGATGTGAGAAGCATGCTTGGTAACGCTGGTTAAAAAGACTCTTCTGTAGTGACTCTTCCTACACTGCGTTCTATAACGTGTGCTCTCAAATCAGCTCGGCCACCCCCCGGCCCTACACAGCGCCTGTGCGCTGCTGGTCTCACAGGTAGCTCTCCTCCTTACACAGGCCTGGATGCCCACCCCCATCAGAAAGCCCAGAAAGAGCACACAGTGGGTCTTCCTTCTGCGAAAGGACCTTGAAGGGTAAGTGCTGGGAATAAACAGCAATTACTTCTCCACCCTCACAACAAGTCCATCCATGGTCACGAGAAATGGCACAGTACAGTATTCTCTCCTGGAGCAGCACAGCTGGTTTCAGTGAATTTTAATAAGCATGATCTGTTCACAGTCAACCCTTCATGGACTCCCAGGAGGAGAGTGTGACGACGGTCCGGCTGCCTTCTGCCAGACGGTTCTTTCTTTCTGTGGGAGAGTTTGTGGCCAGTCTGGGTCTGCTCTGGGATCTACTGCTTGGACTCCTCCCTCCCTTGGGGGGAAGTCACTTTGAAAGCCAGCCGAAGGTCACTGTGGCACTTGTACTCTGTAAATTTACATATACAGCTTGTAAAGCATCAAAAAAAAAAAAAAAGTGACCCTGCCATATGTTTCATGATTTAAGAGCTCAGGCTTGATAGCCTTAAATGAGTAAAGCAGAGTTTTTTCTGCATAGTCTTAGTTCTCAGTAACTTCAGCACTGCTGCCCAGCACTTTCAAAACATTCTTATTCAATAAAGCTAAATTCAAACTGTAGAATCCCTCACTGCTGACGGATGCTTAAGGTTAAACTCCAGCAAGCTAAACTTTGCTTATTAAACCAGAGTCAGAGTTTATGTCTATAATCTCAGAGGGTGAGAGTCCACAGTGCCCAATCTGTACTGCGCGGTAGACGATACATACGCATGTAAACACACACACATACACACACATATATAGTAAGTCATCAAACAGGACAAAGAGTGACATGCAGTTATTACTATTGCACTGGCAATACTCTCTAAGAGTTTTCTCCGGCTGTTTTCTTTTCCTGTCATTAACAAACATAAATGCCGAGTGATGTTCAGAAGAAAGAGGCATGCAAAATCCAGTATGTGTTGTTTTAGATGATACTTTGTTTTGAGAGGCTTGCAAAATCCAGTTATGTGTTGTTTTAGATGATACTTTGTTTTGAGGGGGCTTGCAAAATCCAGTTATGTGTTGTTTTAGATGATACTTTGTTTTGAGGGGGCCAGGGAATCATAGAGTCCTCATGGTACTTGCTTTTTTTTTTTTTCTCTTTAACCTTTTCGACTTAACTCATGAGAAGTGCCCTTTTCCTAAGTTAATAGCTTTTTATAAATGCTATTATTCAGGTTACTAGAGCAAGTATCCACCTTACTCACCATCAACTGGCCGCTGCTGTTATAACTGTTGGAATCCGAAGTCTCTTTGCAACACAAGACACTGTAGAGGTGCCTCTGGCAATCCGAGGAGGCGTAATAGTAGATGAGTGGGTCGAGACAACAGCTGAGGCTGCTGACACAGACGCAGAGGAGGTAGGCAAAATAGGCGGTGTTTGCCGTGGAGCCCCAGAGAAAGGAGGAGTAGTGCAGAATCAGGAGGATGTTTGTGGGCCCAAAGCAAAGGATGAAGATGCTGAAAACAGCAGCTGACAGGAAGAGGGCCCGGGACTTCTTGTTCTGGTTGGCAACTGCGGGAGAGCTAAGACACCGAATGATAGACACGTAACAGACCGTGGAGACAATCAGAGGCACGAAGAAGAAGACGGCGGAGAAGGCCGAGAAGTAATAGGCGTAGTAGCCTTCGAGGAGGGAGGAGTTGAGCACATCGTGACAGGTGGTTATGTTGAGCCCCGGCACCCGCACCGTCTGCTCCTGGAGGAGGAGAGGCAGCACTCCCGCCACGGCTACCGCCCAGATGGCCAGACAGGAGAGAGAGGCCCTGCCCAGGGTGCGCCAGGAGAGGGACTCGATGGGGTACACCACAGCCAGAAACCGGTCGATGCTTATGACTGTCATGAGCATGATGGAGGCATACATGTTACCGTAAAAGGCCGCGGTGACAAAGCGACACATTTCGGACCCGAATTTCCAGTCAGTTCCCGAAAAGTAATAACTGATCTTAAAGGGCAGGACAGACACGAAAAGCACGTCGGCCGTGGCCAAGTGCAGCATGTAGACCACGGCAGGCTTCTTGATCTTCATTTTCAAGATGAACACAACAATGGCCGTGAGGTTGAGAGGCAGGCTTACTACAATCACGCCCGTGTAGACAGAGGGGATAAAGACAGTGAGCCAAGTGCTGGTCAGGTAGCCTGAGACATCTTCGGAGATGAAGACAAAGGGCTGTTGTTGAAGAGGATGGCTGTGATTGAAGGCTTCAGTGAATCCACTTGCGTTTTTCCCCTCCTCCTCCCCCATTGGGAAGGGCTCATATTCACTGCTATATACGATCGGAAACGTCCGAAGATACA
Organism: Erinaceus europaeus; assembly: GCF_950295315.1. NCBI lineage: Eukaryota > Metazoa > Chordata > Mammalia > Eulipotyphla > Erinaceidae > Erinaceus > Erinaceus europaeus. The sequence goes on along the minus strand of NC_080172.1, from coordinate 2,951,574 downwards.
CAGATCCATTTGTGGCATTTGACCCTGAAAAAGAAAAAAAATGGAAGAGACACAAGTTTGTTTTTCATTTTCTTGCTAGGAGAGTAAGTGATAAAAAGCAAGAGATGCAGAGAGATGATGGACTTCACCGGGGAACTGTCCAAACAGCGGGCCACACTTTGTCTTGGCATAAGCAAATACTTTTTAAGATTTTTCTTAGTGATGAACAAGACTCTAAGATCACATGGGGTACAAGTCCACACAGTTCCCACCACCAGAGTTCCGTGTCCCATCCCCTCCATTGGAAGCTTCCCTATTCTTTATCCCTCTGGGAGGATGGACCCAAATTCTTTTTTTTTTTTTTTTGCCTCCAGGGTTATTGCTGAGCTCAGTGTCTGTACTATGAATCAACTGCTCCTGGAGGCCACCTTTTCCATTTTGCTGCTCTTGTTGTTATAGCTGTCATTGTTGTTGGATAGGACAGAGAAAAATTGAGACAGGAGGGGAAGACAGAGAGGGGGAGAGAAAAATAGACACCTGCAGACCTGCTTCACCACCTGCAAAGCGACACCCCTGCAGGTGGGGAGCCGGGGCCTCCAACTGGGATCCTTGCTCTTCACGCCATGTGCACTAAAAGGCTTAACCCGCAGCGCTACTGCCCGGCCCTCAGAACCAAAATTCTTTATGGGGAGCCAAAGGTGGGAGTTCTGGCTTCTGTAATTGTTTTTCTGCTGGACATGGGTGTTGGCAGGTGGATCCACACTCCCAGCCTGTGTCTGTCTGTCCCTAGTGGGGCAGGGCTCTGGGGAGGGGAGGTTCCAGGACACACGGGTGAGGTCGTCTGCCCAGGGAAGTCAGGATGGAATCATAGCAGCAACTGCAACTTAGTGGCTGAAAATATAAAGCAGGACAAATTGCTTAATGAACGGGAACCCAAAGGTAGGAATAGAGCAAATGAGATTAGTGGTCTTCATGTGGGAAGAAGCTAGGAAGTCTGTCTTAGGTATATTCCAAGGGACTCATGACTTTAGTAATTTTTTCCTGAGTCTGACAGCTAACATGCAGGTGGACTAAAAGTATTGTCTGGGGAGATGCTGTCAGAGTTGAGAGTAGGACTAGAAAGATGGATTAGGGCAGAGAGTAGCTCCCCAATATGAGGAAAGTATTTAAATAACTGTTTACCTCATCGATCTGACCCAGGGCCCACGTCTATTCCTATGTAGCACAGGAGCCTGTGTGGCCTCTGAGTCCCTGTCAGTCTGAGCTCACAGTCCATGGTCACAGCTGGGAACATTCTAGGCCGCTCTCATGTCAGGACCCGTCTTCCTGACAACAAGCAAATACTTTTAAAACTCTGCTCCTCAGAAGGACCGAGGTCAATAAACAGTACACTCTCAGACATCGGGAAAGGCTGAGTACCAGGCATGAAGGAGCAAAGCGCTGACTTCCTGTCTGCACAAACCACTCGTCTGTATGAACAGTTCACTCCTGGTCTAGATTTGCAAGCTACCCCTCGGGCGGGCCTACCCCATCCAACTGGGAAACAAACAAACAAACAAATAAAAGATTATAAAGAAAGCTGGTGGAGAGGATTCTTAAAGGCTAGGGAGTAAGAAGCAAATTCAGTGTAGAAAAAGGGCTCCAGGGGGTCGTGGTAGATAGTATAATGGTTATGCAGTGAGACTGCGAGACCCTCATGCCTGAGGCTCCCAAGTCCCAGGTTCAATCCCCTACACCACCATAATCCAGAGCTGAACAGGGCTCTGGGTAAAAAAAAAAAAAAAAAAAAAGGCCCCAGGGGGCCGGTCGGTAGGATAGCCAGTTAAGCACACATAGTACTAAGCACAAGGACACATGCAAGGATCCAGGTTCAAGCCCCCGGCACCCCACCTGCAGGGGGCAAGTTTTGCAAATGGTGAAGTAGGTCTGCAGGTATCTTATTTTTTCCCCTCACTTCTCCCTCTCCTCTCTCAATTTCTCTCTGTCCCATCCAACAAAATGGGAAAAAATGGCTGTCAGGAGCAGTGGATTCATAGTGCTGGCACAAACCTTGGTGATAATCCTGGAGGCAAAAGAAAAAGAAAGAGGGAGTCGGGCTGTAGCGCAGCGGGTTAAGCGCAGGTGGCGCAAGCACAAGGACCATCATAAGGATCCCGGTTCGAGCCCCCGGCTCCCCACCTGCAGGGGGATCGCTTCACAGGCGGTGAAGCAGGTCTGCAGGTGTCTGTCTTTCTCTCCCCCTGTCTGTCTCCCCCTCCTCTCTCCATTTCTCTCTGTCCTATCCAACAACGATGACATCAATAACCACAACAATAATGACTACAGCAATAAAACAACAAGGGCAACAAAAAGGAATAAATAAATGAATAAATTTAAAAAAAAAGAAAAAAAGAAAGAAAGAGAGAGAGAGAGAGAGAGAGAGGAACGAATGAATGACCGGAGGAAGGAAGGAAGACGGCTCCAGTTGCCTTGACCATGTGACAATAATTTCCGCTTTCTTAACTTTGTTTGCAAGAAGACTATATTTGTCAAAGCCACAACTCCTTGGGTGATTTTTAAATTTAACCACAAGGTGTCTATACCACCTCAGCCATCGTCCCGCCTCCCCATCTCCTTCCTTAGCAGATCAGTGCAGCTGCAGAGAGCTTAAACTGAGGGTTTCACCAGTCCAGAGCCAGAATGCCAACAGCACACAGGCGAGTGACAAAGTGACAGGTCAACCAGACTCGAGTACCAACCAGAAGAGAGAGAGAGAAAGAGAAACTCAGCCATAATCTTTGCCCTTCTGGCACCCTTAGCCACCCAAATCTTCCACTTGAAACATTTATCAGAGGGGCCGGGTCGTGTTACATCTGGCGGAAGCACATGCAGCCACGTGCAAGGGTCTGGGTTCAAGCCCCAGGTTCCCACCTGCAGGAGGAAAGTCCGTGGGCAGGGAGGCAGTGCTGCTGGTGTACCCTCCTCCCCCTCCTGCTTATTTTTTAAAATTATTTTATAATTTTTTGACTCCAGGGTTATCGCTGGGGCTTGGTCCAGCACTACAAATCCACCATTCCTGGTGCACTCTTTTCCTCTTCTTTCCTCCATTTTTCCTTTCTTTCTCTCCTTCTTTCTCTCTCCTTTCCTTCCTTCCGTCCCTTTTCATTTGATAAGACATAGAGAAACTGAGATGGAGGAAGAGATGGGGGGGTAGAAATGAAAAGAGAGAGACACCTGCAGACCTATTTCACTGCTTGTGAAGTGTCCCCCTGCAGGTGTCTATTTCTCAATTAAAGAAAAAGAATTACATTTTAGTAACTGAAGCTTACCTCAGAAGGGTTAAGTGACCCCCAGTGAGGTAGTATGAGCATAGATCTAGGACTAGTTTCTTTAATTATTTTTTTCATATGACTGTTAGCCTGTTGGATCTCTTCCTTGGTGACTATTGTGTTCATTATCCCCATCTCCACTTTTGGATGTGGTCACTTGTTTTTTTCTTTTGCTGAGTTTGGTGAGCTCTTTACATATTTTGGTTATTAGACACTTTTCTGATGTACGGCATGCAAAGATACTCTCCCATTCGGTGAGGGATCTTTGTCTGGGTGGTAATTTATTGTGTTGCACAGAAATGTTTTAATTTGATGTAGTCCAATTGGTTTATTTTTGTTTTTTATTCCTTGCAGTTGGACTCGTGTCTTTGAAGATGCCTATAAAACTTAGATAGGAAAGAGTTCTGCCAGTATTTTCCTCTAAGTATTTGATGGTTTCTGGTTTAACATCCAAGTCCTTGGTCCATGTGAGTTTCCTTTTGTGCCTGGTGAACTGCAGTGGTTCCGTCTCATTCTTCTGCAACTGTTTCAACTCAATTTCCCCAACAACTTGTTGAAAAGAGACTCATCTATCTCCATTCAGTACTTTGGGCCCCCTTGTCAAAAATTAGATGTGCACAGGTGTGGGCCTACAGAGACGTTCTAGGACCTGTTTGGCCTGTAAACCCACCAGCCAAGAGAATCCTGCATCCCATGTGAAACAGGACCTGCTTTCTTGCTTTTTAAATTTCCTTATTGGGGAATTAATGTTTTACATTCGACAGTAAATACAATAGTTTGTACATGCGTAACATTCCCCAGTTTTCCACATAACAACACAACCCCCACTAGGAGACCTGCTTTCACTTTGCACTCTACAACAATTAGTCTACGGAAGACATTCTCTTCCTCCTCTCACCCCAATGCAATTATCTGTTCATTTTCCATTATTCCAGCTTAAAATGCAAAGTGGGCTTCTCCTTTCTCTTCAGCAAGGTTTAGTTTTTCAGAGCAACAAGTTGCAACGTATCTGGCCCCAGTATTCAGAGCTTTGAATCAGATTTGAGCTCTTGTTCTCCCGTGATGTGTTTATTTGCTGTGTGTGTGGCTGCTGGTACTGACAGCCCCCCGCCCCCTCCTCGGTAGATGTGTGGTGACCACCAAGGTCATGGTGAATGTCCAAAGTTGAAAAGCACGAGTGGCTTCTGAGAAACTAATCCCATAAAGACATGCGAACTGAAAGGTGCTGATGCAGAGAAACCTCGAAAACAATTCTCTTACCCCAGTACGATAGCTCACTTAGATAGTGCATCTGCCTTGCTGTGTGCACAACCCAGGTTCAAGCCCCCCCCCCCCCCCCCCCGTGCACTCAGGGAAGCTTCAATGCTGTGGTCCTGTTCTCTCTCCCTCTGTATCTATCTCTGAAAAAGTCAGTCCAGAGCAATGAAGCCCTAGGATCAACAACAAAAATCCTGTGATTTTCTCCCTTGCTGTTGTGGGAGTCTGGCCAGATTAAGAACTGTGTTCTCTCTCTCTCTCTCTCTCTCTCTCTCTCTCTCTCTATCTATCTATCTCTCACACTATCTAGAGGACTGACACAATTTGAAAACTATTGACTACTCATGATCTCTCCTTAAATACTATTCCTTGGGCAGCTAGTTGAGCGCATATGTCACAATGTGGAAGGACCTACGGTCCCCACCAGCAGGAGGAAAGCTTTTTAAATGGTAAAGCAGGGCTGCAGGTGTCTCTTTGTCTTTCTCCCTCTCCATTTCCCCTCCCCTCTCAATTTGAATAAAGTTTTAATTACCCAATAATGAATAAAGTTTTAAAACTTAAAAAAAGAAATTAAAAAATTTCTTTAAAAGTATAGACCAGCATCAAAGAAAGAACAAAACCAATTCCAGGTGGCTAGACATATCCAACCAACCCAAGCCCTGGAGGCTGAAACTGGAGTTTGAGTCTCTGGCCTCTCCTCCAGCCCCCACTCAGCTCACAGGTCAAGGAGAAAGTGCTTGTCAGCTGGCCAGTTCCTCCTGCAACTCATGCTGCTGTGGTTGGTAAGTAAGAGTTTCACAATAAAAAAGCAGTCAACGTCCTTCAATCAGGTCTCACATTCCTTGCTAAGTTCCACTTAATTTAAGCTTCTCTCTCTCTCTCTCTCTCTCTCTCTCTCTCTCTCTCTCCCCTCCAAGGCTATTGCTGGGGCTCAGTGCCAGCATGACAAACTCAGTGCTCCTGGTGGCCATTGTTTCCATTTTATTAGACAGGACAGAGAAAAATTGAGAGGAGGGGAGATAGCAAGGGAGAGAGACATCTGCAGCCCTGCTTCACTGCTTGTGAAGCATCTCCCCTGAAGGGCGAGGGGCTAGAACCTTGATCCTTGTGCTTAGTACTATGTACATTTAACCGGGTGCACCACCGCCCGGCCCCCTTAATTTAGGTTTCTCTAAACAACTCTAGACTAGTTTTATTATTGACTATGTTAAAATCATTATATTATTAATTATACACTATTATATAAATTATATAGTATTATCATATTAAAGCTTTAATAGAACTATCTCTGACGATTTTTTAAAACTGCAAGTCCAGAAATACTTTTTTTTTTCTTTTTTACCAGAGCACTGCTCAGCTCTGGCTTACAGAAGTATGTGGGGATTGAACCTGGGACTTGGGAGCCTCAGGCATGAGAGTCTCTTTGCAGAACCATCATGCTATCTACCCCCCCCCCCCCGCGTCTGGCAATGCTTCACACTTTTTTTCCTCTGACTAGGCAGAGACCTGGTCTAAAAGCAGCACGGTGATTAGCTGCTATGTATTTACTATTCATCTGTTTGTTTTTCTTTTTTCTTTTTTATGGGGGGTTGGTTAATGGTTTACAGTTTAGGGGTTTGGGAGACAGAGAGACACCAGCAGCCCTGCTTCACCTGTTGTGAAGCTTTCCCCTTGCAGGTGAGGACTGGGAGCTTGAACCTGGGTCCTTGCACACTGTAATAACATGTGTGCTCCACCAGGTGCGCCGCCACCACCCCCCCACGCCCCAGATGGTGGCTGACAGATGGGTACAGCTTCTCACCTCCCCCGTGGCAGGAGTCTGCAGGACACTCCCACGCCCAGCTCAAGAGCCTTTCTGCCATCCTGCGCCAGACCCTCGTCACCCTCCTTTCCCAGAGTCCTTCCCTTTGGCTTTCTCCCTCTCCTCCCTCCCTCTCTCCTTTCCTTCTTTTTCTTTTCTTTCCTTCTTTCTTTTTTTGATAGGCCTAGAGAAAAACTAAGAAGGAAGGGAGAAGGACAGAAGGAGAGAGAAAAACAGACAGCTGCAGCACTGCCTCTTGTGTGGCTCCCCTGCTGCCGATGGAGACAAGGGCCGTGAACACCGGTCCTTGCACATGGTGACACACGGCTCTACCTACCGGCTACGCCACTTCCCAGCCCCTGATTCAATACTCTTTTGGGGGCCCCATGTGATTGTGGGGTGCGTATCATGCCAGCTTCCCCCTGCACGCCAGCTCTGCTCTGACTCAGCACTGCTCTGTGGGGCTGATGTCTTTTGAGAATTAGTGAAGAAGTCCCAGGCCTGACACAGAGAACAGGACAATTGTACCCTGCACTTCTCCATGAGTGAATCCACACTACAGGCAAGAGAGAAATAAAGACGATAGCGACGGAACAATAATACACACATACAGATAGCATGAAGTGCAGAATAGCAGTATGCATAGAAAGCTTCACACCCTCTAAAGGAAACACACACTATTTCCCCAGGAAAGTCACCAGTGTTCTTTAAAGAACTGGTTGACTCTAGATGGAGGACAGGAAGTATGCAAACATCTTCAGAAAATATTTGAGTTAGGTCAGGAAGACTTGCTAACCCGTCTCTTCTGACCCAAGACGTAGCAGTTGACCACTAAAAGAAACCAGCGAGGAACAGAGATGGGCCCTATTCAGATCAATGAGGTAAACAGTTCATGGTATTTATAGATGTTCCTCATGTTGGGGAGCTCCTCTCTGCCCTGATCCAGCTTTCTAGTCCTATTCCCAACTCTGACACCATCTTCCCAGACAAGACTTTTAGTCCACCTGCATGTTAGCTGTCGGGCTCAGGCAAAAACGACTAAAGTCACGGGCCCCTTGGAACGTACTAAATAGACTTCTTAGCTTCTTCCCACATGAAGACTCCTAGTTTCTTTCTTTTTTAATATTTTATTTATTTTATTTAGATTCAGACAGAGAGAGAGACACAGAGAGCACTGCTCAGCTCTGGCTTATGGGGGATTGAACCTGGGACTTTGGAGCCTCAGGCATAAGAGTCTGTTTGCATCACCATTATGCTGTCTCTCCTACCCGAAGACCCCTAGCTTCATCTTCCTTATTCCTGCCTTTGGGTTTCTGCTTATTAAACAATTTGTTCTGCTTTATATCTCACCGCCTTTCAGCCACCAAGTTGCAGATGCTACCATGACGCCATCCTGACCTCCCTGGGCAGACGCCCTCACCCATGTGTCCTGGAACCTCCCCTCCCCAGAGCCCTGCCCCACGAGGGACAGACAGACACAGGCTGGGGGTGTGGATCCACCTGCCAACACCCATGTCCAGTGAGAAGCAATGACAGAAGCCAGAACTCCCACCTTCTGCTCCCCATAAAGAATTCGGGTCCATGCTCCCAGAGGGATAAAGAACAGGGAAGAAGCTTCCAATGGAGGGGATGGGACAGGAACTCTGGTGGTGGGAACTGTGTGGAATCATACCCTCTTATGTTACAGTCTTGTTAATCACTATTAAATTACTAATAAAGAATTAAAAAGAAAAGAAACGAAGTAATGGAATACACTGACATGTCTGACCACGTTTGTTTGCTTGTTTTCACCAGTACGCACTCAGTTCCAGCTAGTGGTAATGCCGGGGACTGAAATGTCTGAATCACGTCATAATTGTTAGGATCATATGACGACATTGACACACAGAGGAAAGAAAAATATTTCTGGTTACCTGTAGAGGATATTGTGAGGTCTGGTCTGAAAATTCGTAGAGGGAGTCCGGCAGTAGCGCAGCGGGTTAAGCGCAGGTGGCACAAAGGACAAGGACCAGCATAAGGATCCCAGTTCGAGCCCCCGGCTCCCCACCTGCAGGGGAGTCACTTCACAGCCGGTGAAGCAGGTCTGCAGCTGTCTGTCTTTCTCTCCCCCTCTCTGTCTTCCCCTCCTCTCTCCATTTCTCTCTGGCTTAACAATGATGACATCAATAACAATAATAAGTACAACAACAATGAAAAGCAACAAGCACAACAAAAGGGAAAATAAATAAATATAAAAAAATTTAAAAAAAAGAAAATTCATAGAGATGAACCACACATTTATTCTGCATAAGTAATATTTCAGGAAGCTTGCAGTCAATACAGTTAAGTTCTTCTGAATATAATACAGATGCAAGAAGGATGACAGAGGACCTAGTGGAGGTTGTATTGTTATATGGAAAACTGGGAAATGTTATGAATGTACAAACTATTGTATTTACTGTTGAATGTAAAACATTAATTCCCAATAAAGAAATTAAGGATTTCCTTTAAAAAAAGAAAGAAAAAAAGGAAGAAAGAAAGAAGTACATATAATCTCAAACCAACTGATCTGAAAGGGGAGAAGGCTGTGAACACAAATGGAGGAAAGTACCCTGGCGGCTCTCTCTCTCTCTCTCTCTCTCTCCTGTGGAGCTCCCCAAGCAAGGCTCAGCGGAGTTCCAGTTTAGGAGGGTGACAGGGACAAAGGTCGGGTGAGGGAGGGGGCAGGAAGGGTGCAGGGAAATAAAGTAGCCAGAACAGTTAGCAGTTCGGAAAAGGAGCAAATTCAAAACTACTGAGTTAGCAGTCCCAACACATATGTTTGGAAAGGAAAGGCCAAGAGAGTCTGGACTGGAAAAAATGTGAAATTAGGATGGGACAGAAAGACACCAGCAGAGAATATACCAAGAAAGGGGCTGAAAAAAAAAAAAAAACTCCCCACAATGGAAAGTAGACAAATCAGGAGAGAATCTCCCTCCCGGCCGTGTGTGTGTGTGTGTGTGTGTGTGTGTGTGTGTGTGTGTGTGTGTGTGTGTGGCAGAGAAAGAGAGAGAGAAACCCAGAGCTCTAATTTTTTTTTCCTTTTAAATCCATACACACATGGGAGGGTGGAGAGCGAGAGAGATGGAGGGAGAGAAAGGCAGACAGACAGACAATGGGAAGAAAGACCACAGCACTGGGGCTTCCCGTGGGTGCTGGGGTTGAAACCTGGGCTGTGTGACAGGAAAGGCAGACACCCCAGCTGGTGGGCTCTGGCTCTGGCCAAAAAGCGTGTTCTCTCAGTCTGCTACACAAAGCCACAGTCACAAAGGAAGGGCTGCGAAAGAGAAGGGAGAGCAGGAGGCTAGAAAGTAACTCAAAAAGAAATTAGTTCAGGCAGATGTTGCTGTTAACATGACTTTAATTCGTGGGAAATTTGCCTCTCAGGAGACTTGATGGAGGTTTCTGGTCAGCGTGGAGCAAAACCCCAGTCCAGCTTTATGTATTTTGTTCAGGCCTGAGACCACAGTTGGCACTGACAGCTGGCTCGTTACCATATTCAGCCTCTTCTCATTACCAAGTGACAGCAGCAGGCTGACATCACAGCCCCCCCCCCCCCCCCCCCCGTGAGCCCCTAGCCCCTCCCAGTGCTGGGTCTGGCCTACCCAGCCAAGGGGGCACAGACTTTACCTTCTGGGGACCTAGAGAACACGGGGGGGGGGGGGGGGGGGCGGGGGGTTACTTCTCTAGTGCAAGATTATGCAAAGAGACTCATGCCTGAGGCTTTGAAATCCCAGGTTCAATCCCCTGCACCACCATAAACTGAGCTGAAGTCATGGCCCCTTGGAACCCACTTAAAATAGACTTCCTAGCTTCTCCCCATATGAAGACCCCTAATTTCATCTGCTGTATTCCTTCCTACCTTTGGGTTCCTATGTATTAAACAATTTATATCTCACTGCCTTTCAGCCACCAAATTGCAGATGCTGCCATGACACCAACCTGACTTCCCTGGGCAGACGCCCTCACCCATGTGTCCTGGAGCCTCCCCTCCCCAGAGCCCTGCCCCACTAGGGACAGACAGACACAGGCTGGGGGTGTGGATCCACCTGCCAACACCCATGTCCAGCGGAGAAGCAATGACAGAAGCCAGAACTCCCACCTTCTGCTCCCCATAAAGAATTTGGGTCCAGACTCCCAGAGGGATAAAGAACAGGGAAGCTTCCCATGGAGGGGATGGGACACGGAACTCTGGTGGTGGGAGCTGTGTGGGATTGTACCCCTGTGATCTTACAATCTTGTTAATCATTATTAAACACTATTAAAATAAAATTAAGTTATAATAAAAAAATAGCCCAACAGTGCTCTGGTGAGAAGGAGAAGGAGAAGGAGAAGAAGGAGGAGAAGAAAGAAGGGGGGGTCTCTCGATGGGAGAGAAAGCTTGTACTTGGGAAAGTCAGGCCTGAGGTCCAATTCCTGCTCCACTTCCAACTCAAAACGATTCTGGGTTCCGTTTTTCCTTACTTGTATAATGAGACTACAACTACTCAAAGGGTGTGTTGGGAAGACGAAGTCAGAGGATGTCCGTAGAAGGAAAAGTGGTCGTTTTTCATTTAACGTGAGTGTGTGGCAGGTGGGGAAGCTTTGTCAGTGGAAGCAGCGGGGAGATGGAGACAGAAGTCAGATGGAGCACAGCTCCGGGGGGGGGGGAAGGAGTAGAGGTGGGGCTGAGGGAGTGATTGGTAATCAGATACTTCCTGAACGGCCATGGTATAATGCGGACCAGAACCAATTTCCCCCAAACATCAAATAACTACAACTATGGAACTTAACAAAACCTACCAACTACAACTGAGACATTCGCGGCCTCAGCCAAGTTGCAGATGCTGCCATGACGCCATCCTGACTTCCCTGGGCAGACAACCTCACCATATGTCCTGAGCCCTACTCTCCCCTCCCCAGAGCCCTGTCCCACGAGGGACAGACAGAGACAGGCTGGGGGTGTGGGTCCACCTGCCAACACCCATGTTCATCGGAGAAGCTATTACAGAAGCCAGACCTTCCACCTTCTGCTCCCCCAACACAATTTTGATCCATCCTCCCAATAGGGGAGAAGTGACAGAGGAAGATGACCAGAGGGCTCTGGCCTCCAACTTCGTCAGGACCCAGAGAGAGAAGAAAAGGGGAGAGACATATGGATGTGGTAATAGGTGTAGGTGTGACTTGGAAAGGAAGAGAAGATGGGACCATGGGGGAAGGGGGAGGAAAATCTATATAAATAGAGGCAGACAGTTGTAGAGATAATAGCTAGCCCACGTCTGCAACCTTGGGAGAACTACTGTAGCTTCCAGTGGAGGGATTAGGGATCCAGAACTCTGGTGGTGAGAACGGTGTGGAGTTGTGCCCGTTATCTTGTAATTTGGAAATCAGTATTAAATCACTAATAGAAATAAGTGAGAGAGAGAGAGAGGGAGAGGGAGAAGGAGAGGGGGGGGGAGAGAATCTCCTCTGGGGTCCTGGGCAGAGGTTAGGCACCCATCCTGCAAGGAGAAGGATAGGCCCCTTCTAGTCTATGCCATCAATTGGGTTTGTCCCTACAGGCAGAAGGGCAGCAGTGGACCCTCCCACTCCATCTCCTTTGCCACGTAACCCCAGCCCTCCATGTACTTGGAGGAACTGTCTTTACAGTCATGCTTCCATCTCTGGTATAGTGACAAATGACAAGGTCTTCACTTCAGATACAACATCAAGACTTGATGTCTGCAGGCAAGTAGACCCATAGGAGCCACATACCCATGGCCTCTGAAATTGCCCAGATAAAGGAATATCAACTAACGAATGAATTTCAGGGAATTCTCAACAAAGTCATCTGCTCCCTTCTAGACTCCACGGGGGATAAATGGGTGTTTACAATCCTATCCTGGGAGGTGAGATAACCACAAACTGAAATGCCTGAAATGAATAGGGACAAAAAGTCTTGAGCGCTGAGGAGATAACATAATTGTTATGCAAAAAGACTTCCATGCCAGAGGCACCACCACAGGCCCCAGGTTCAATTCCCCTCCCCCACAGCCACCGAATCCAAAACTAAGCAGTGCTCTGGTGAAAACAACAGGCTCACACTGGTGGGTGGGCCCAGCCTTGGAGAGATTTCCTTTGTTGGGGGGGGGGGGTTCCTCACAACCCCTCTTTTGTTGTGGTCACTTCCCCTTGCTGGGTCAACTTTTTCAGGCAGTGACGCCTCCTCCATTGGTTGTGGGTGCTAGGTTTGGGTAATGGCAAAAATAGGTCTGCACACCCCTATGTGAGTCACTTCACCACCCTGCAACCTTGTCTCATCACACAGAACTGGTTATGGCAGACAGAACTGGTGGTGAATATGGTAACAATAATAAAAACGAGAGAGATCAATTTGGGGCTAATCTTATTAGTGATTTACAGTTCTCGAAAGACCAGGCCCCTTTGCCCGTGTGGAATTTTGGTACCTTTGTCTCTGAATCTTGGTCTCAGATCTGGGATTGGGGAGATTAAATTCTCCTCTTGTGTTGAGAGGGTGAAGCAGATCATCTAAAGTGACTATGCTGCATTCCACAGAAATCAGCCTCTGACAGTGTATCATCCTTCCTTCCTTCTTTAAAAAATACTGTGTTTTATTTAAAGGAGAGAGACCCAGAGAAAGACCAGAGCACTGCTCGGCTCTGGCTGATGGTGGTGCTGGGGACTGAACCTGTGAGCACAGAGCCTCAGACACGAGCGTCTTTTGCAGAACCGTGATGCGGTCTTCCCAGCTCTCATCCTTTCTCTTCTCCCTCCAGAAGCTCTACAGAATCCACTGCAGAGACAGGAGCCAGTATCTGTCCAGTCGTCTTCCTGCCCATGCAGCACTAGCCACTGAGGCCACAGGGGAGTGAGAAGTACCGGCAGAAACAGCAACTCGGCCTCACACACCAGCAGAGGCCAACAACCTTCCCGGGGACGACTGTGAAGAGAGGTGACTTCAGCAGACTCAACATTCTGTGAACCTATTCCCTACCATGCTTGCCCCAACTCATAATAAAATCAGTGTTCTGGAGAGGTTGTCCCCCAATTAAGTAACACAGTGACACCTGACATCACATCTTAACTACTCCCAACCTTTCCATGCTCTTTCCAAGTGTTTGCACTTGGCAATAAAGCTCATCTTGCCTACAGGTGGCCTTGCTGAGCGCAAAAACTCGGGAGTCTCTGGGGACTCCTATTTTTTGCCTTCCTTCCGAATAAACTCTCAGTAAAGACTGCTGGGAGCAGACCGAAGGATGTTGCTTTTGTCACCTCTTGATCTGGGCACACCTGCCCACCACGAGCTGTCTCCACTGCAGAAACAACGGGGTCTACGTAATCTTCTATCAATAATCAGAGACCAGAATGAGGGAACAAAGTACTACCACTGAAAAGAAACTTTCTAACAAATGTCTTACTGGTTAAGAACAACGTTTCTGCTCTGCTTTTCAGTGGGAAATATCAGAAAACATGTTTATTTGGGAAGGGACCCAGTTAGTCAAAAACACGCTGCTCTCATGGGAAACGGAGCATTTTATTATTATTTTCCTGGCCCAGGTGTACAACCTTCTCCTTGCAACAGGCTAGAAATTAAAATACTGAACTCACCTAATGTCTGCAGGAGCTGCGGGTTGGAAGGAATGGATTCTAGAGATCAGATGCAACGTCACCACTGTCCCTGACAGCTTTTTCTTGTTAGGGTTCTATATCCTGCATCAATTTCTGCTCAGTGGGACATGGCACTAAACTTTTTCCTTATTTATTGATTATTGGGTAGAGATAGAGACAAATCAAGAGAGAGAAGGGGGAGAGAGAGAGAAAGAGAAACAGACAGCTGCAGCCTTGCTTCACCACTGGTGAATTTTCTCCCCTGCAGGAGGGGACCAGGAGCTTGAACCTGGGTCCTTGCTCACTGTAATGTGTGCGCTTACCCAGCTGCGCCACCGCCTGGCCTCTGAACCTTTCCTTTCCTACACCGACCACTCCTCTAGTCTGAAAACAAATGTTCAAGAAAAAAAGCAACGTCAACAGAAGAATATTGCATCGGGAGTGGTCCCCTATTTCACATTGGGAAGACCAGACCATTTACTGGGAATTAGAGCACTTCAGTCTTTTGTGTGTGTTGGGGGGGGGGGGGGTAAGGGGGTGGTCCTAGGAGCAACAGGCCACAGGATGACAACAGATGCAACCAACAACCTCAGCCTGCCAGAGACCCTGTTCCTCCAGGTTCAGCACTGGTCCAGGCCTGCGGCATCCTTTCATACCTGAGGCTCCGAGCTCCCAAGTTCAATTCCCTCCCCCCCCACCCCACACCACCACCACCACCACCACCACCACCACCACCACCACCACCACCAGCACCAGCACCAGCACCAGCACCAGCAGCAGCCAGAGTCCAGAGCTTAGCAGGGCTTCGGGCACTCTCTCTTTGTTTGTGTCTCACTAAAGCAAAAGAAGTAAAACATTTAAAGCTGGGATAGATAGCATAATGGTTATGCAAAGAAACTCTCATGCCTGAAGCTCTGAAGTCCCAGGTTCACTACCACCATAAGCCAGAGCTGAGCAGGGCTCTGGTTAAAAAAAAAAAGAAAGAAAGAAAGAAAGAAAAGTATGTTTTTGGGGAGAAAAACTAGGACCACCGGTGCTCTCAGGGGTCAAGTCCTGAGCAGGTGCGACCTGCACCACAAGCCCCCCACCCCGTACCCCAACTCCCCTCAGCCACCCCCCCTCCAAGCATTCCTCCTTCTCCCACCCACCCCAGAGCCGCGAAGGTCCGCAGAGGCGGCCAGGAAGGGACCCCGAGGGCAGCTCTCACCTCGCATGAAGGTCCCGGTGCGGGCGGCCCGCAGGGAGCCGCACAGACAGAGCCCCGCAGCGAGGAGCAGCAGCCGCCGCGGCCCCATTGTCCCGAGGCCCGGCGCGGGCTGCGCGGCTGCTCGGGAGGCTCCGGGGTTGCGCGCTCGGGCTGCTTGGAGAGGCTCGGGGGCCGGGTCCCTCGGGGTGCGCGCTCGCCGCGGGCTTCCGCGGCCGGACAAAGCGCTGCTGCCCGCTGCTCCTGCCCGCTGCTCCTGCCCGCTGCCCGCTACCGGCGCAGGAGGACGCGCAGTGCGCCCTGGAGCCTGGGGGCTGGCCGGGCACCTCCGCCTGGCGGGGGCGGGGCCGGGGCGGGGACCGCGGGAGGTTGGGGGCGGGCGCAGGGTCCCCGGGAGCCCCTAGGGCGCCCCCCAGCCGCAGTGTGCGCCCCCAGCCGCAGAGTGTGCGCCCCCCAGCCGCACAGTGTGCGCCCCCCAGCCTCAGAGTGTGCGCCCCCAGCCGCAGAGTGTGCGCCCCCAGCCGCAGAGTGTGCGCCCCCAGCCTCAGAGTGTGCGCCCCCAGGCGCAGAGTGTGCGCCCCCCAGCCTCAGAGTGTGCGCCCCCAGCCGCAGAGTGTGCGCCCCCCAGCCTCAGAGTGTGCGCCCCCAGCCTCAGAGTGTGCGCCCCCCAGCCTCAGAGTGTGCGCCCCCAGCCGCAGTGTGTGCGCCCCCCCAGCCGCAGAGTGTGCGCCCCCAGCCTCAGAGTGTGCGCCCCCCAGCCGCAGAGTGTGCGCCCCCCAGCCTCAGAGTGTGCGCCCCCAGCCTCAGAGTGTGCGCCCCCCCAGCCGCAGAGTGTGCGCCCCCAGCCTCAGAGTGTGCGCCCCCCAGCCTCAGAGTGTGCGCCCCCAGCCGCAGTGTGTGCGCCCCCCCAGCCGCAGAGTGTGCGCCCCCAGCCTCAGAGTGTGCGCCCCCCAGCCGCAGAGTGTGCGCCCCCCAGCCTCAGAGTGTGCGCCCCCAGCCTCAGAGTGTGCGCCCCCCCAGCCGCAGAGTGTGCGCCCCCCAGCCTCAGAGTGTGCGCCCCCAGCCTCAGAGTGTGCGCCCCCCCAGCCGCAGAGTGTGCGCCCCCCAGCCTCAGAGTGTGCGCCCCCAGCCGCAGAGTGTGCGCCCCCCAGCCGCAGAGTGTGAGTCCCCAGCCGCAGAGTGTGAGTCCCCAGCCGCAGAGTGTGTGCCCCCCAGCCGCAGAGTGTGAGTCCCCAGCCGCAGAGTGTGCGCCCCCCAGCCTCAGAGTGTGCGCCCCCCAGCCTCAGAGTGTGCGCCCCCAGCCGCAGAGTGTGCGCCCCCCAGCCTCAGAGTGTGCGCCCCCCAGCCTCAGAGTGTGCGCCCCCAGCCGCAGAGTGTGCGCCCCCCAGCCGCAGAGTGTGCGCCCCCAGCCGCAGTGTGTGCGCCCCCCAGCCTCAGAGTGTGAGTCCCCAGCCGCAGAGTGTGCGCCCCCCCCAGCCGCAGAGTGTGCGCCCCCCAGCCGCAGAGTGTGCGCCCCCAGCCGCAGTGTGTGCGCCCCCCAGCCTCAGAGTGTGAGTCCCCAGCCGCAGAGTGTGAGTCCCCAGCCGCAGAGTGTGAGTCCCCAGCCACAGAGTGTGCGCCCCCCAGCCGCAGAGTGTGAGTCCCCAGCCGCAGAGTGTGCGCCCCCCAGCCTCAGAGTGTGCGCCCCCCAGCCTCAGAGTGTGCGCCCCCCAGCCTCAGAGTGTGCGCCCCTCAGCCTCAGAGTGTGCGCCCCCAGCCTCAGAGTGTGCGCCCCCAGCCGCAGTGTGCGCCCCCAGCCTCAGAGTGTGCGCCCCCCAGCCGCAGTGTGCGCCCCCCTAGCCGCAGAGTGTGCGCCCCCAGCCGCAGAGTGTGCGCCCCCCAGCCTCAGAGTGTGAGTCCCCAGCCGCAGAGTGTGAGTCCCCAGCCTCAGAGTGTGAGTCCCCAGCCACAGAGTGTGCGCCCCCCAGCCGCAGAGTGTGAGTCCCCAGCTGCAGAGTGTGCGCCCCGTGGCCCACCGCGCCCCCCAGGGCCCGAGCCCACCGGCTGTAGCCCAGCTGCCCTCCGGGCTCCAGGCTCTCTGGCCCGGCTACTGTCCAGCCATGAGATCAGAAACAGTTCTCTCCCTCTGGTTGCCTAGGACCTGCCAAGCCATCCCGGAACTGGCCGCTATCCCCTTAATCTTCTTATTTTTTTTATTAGTGTTTTTTATTTCTTTTTTAATATTTATTTATTTATTTATTCCTTTTTGTTGCCCTTGTTGTTTTATTGTTGTAGTTATGATTGATGTCGTTGTTGATGTCGTTGGATAGGGCAGATGATGTTGATGTCGTTGGATAGGGCAGAGAGAAATGGAGAGAGGAGGAGAAGACAGAGAGGGGGAGAGAAAGACAGACACCTGCAGACCTGCTTCACTGCCTGTGAAGCGACTCCCCTGCAGGTGGGGAGCTGGGGGCTCCAACCTGGAACCTTTCTCCGATCCTTGCGCTTTGCGCCACATGCGCTTAACCCGCTGCGTCGCCGGACTCCCTTTATTAGTGTTTTTATCATGATTAACAAGGTTGTAAGACCACAGAAGTCTAATTCCACACAGTCCCCACCACCAGAGTTCTATGTCCCATCCCTTCCATTGGGAATTCCCCTATTCTTTTTTGTTAGTATTTTTAAATTAGTGATTTCATAATGATGAACAAGATTGTAAGATCACAGGGGTCCAATTCCACACAGTTCCCACCACCAGGGTCCTGGGTACCCATCTCCTCCACTGGAAACTGTCCTATTCTTTTTTAAGGATTTTTTTTTAAAAAAAACTTTATTTTGAGTTAAATTTTATTTAATTGGGGGAGGGGGAGAGGGAGAGGGGAAGGGAGAGACCTGCAGGCCTGTTTCACCACTTGTGAAGCTACCTAGGCCCTAGTGCGTGGTAGGCGATATTTGTCCTTAACCATGTGCGCTGCCACCCGGAACCAAAACTTCCCTGTTCTTTATCCCTCTGGGAGTTTGGACCAATATTCTTTTTGAGGTGCACAAGGTGGAAGGTCTGGCTTCTTTAATTGCTTCTCTGCTGAATATGGACGTCGGCAGGTCAATCCAGACCCCCAGCCTGTTTCTATCTTTTCCTAGTTAGATATGGCTTTGGAGAGGTGAGGTTCCAGGTCATTGGTGAGGTCGTCTGCTCAGGGAAGTCAGGTTGGCGTCAGGGTAGCATCTGCAACTTGGTGGCTGAAAGGTGGTAAGATAGAAAGCAGGACAAATTGTTTAATAGGGGGCCGGGTGGTGGCACACCGGGTTAAGCTCACATAGCACGATGCATAAGGACCTGTGCAATGACCCGATTCAAGCCCCTGGCTCCCCACCTGTGGAGGGGGTGGGGGGGTCACCTCACAAGTGGTGAAAGCAGGTCTCTCTTCCCTTCCTCTCTTGATTTCTCTCTGTCCTATCCAACAACAATGACAACAATAACAACAACAATAAGTGGGGGGAAAAAAGGCCTCAGGAGCAGTGGATTCATAGTGCAGGCACCGAGCCCCTCCAGTGATAACCCTGGAGGCAATATATATATATATATACATATATATATGTATATATATATATATATATATATATTTTTTTTTTTTTGCCACCACCGTTATCGCTGGGGCTTGGTGCACGCACCATGAATTGACTGGGGTTCCCTGTGGCCAATTTATCTTTTTTTTTTCCTTCTATATTTTAGTACAGAGAGAAATTGAGAGGGGAGATAGAAAGGGAGAGAGAGAGAGACATCTGCAGACCTGCTTCGCTTGTTGTGAACTGTCCACCCTGCAGGTGGGGTGCTGGCACTCTAACTGGGTCCTTGCATGTAGTGGGTCATATGTGAACTTAACCGGTGCGCCACTGCCTGGCTGCCAGCACTTAGAACTTGAGGGAATTCTTGACTGAGTGGGACTGGTCCCCCCGCCACTTAGAAGCAGCTTCCTCCCCTGGGCATTGGCCTCCTGTGTTAGGGTTCTCAGAGGGTGACCTGCCCGTGTCTATGGTGGGACTTTGGAATTGGTGAGAGGCAAGGAGACAGCTGTTCTCTAAGGGTCTTCTGGAGGAAGTCTGTTTTGCACAGAGGGCATATCTGGTCTTTCTAACCACAGCCGGAACTGGGTCCTGTAAACAGGCCATTTCTAGGAAAGTTTACCCTCAGCATTGGGTGGCTGATAAACTGCAAGGTCACCGGCCTGGTTTCTAAGATTTAAGAAAAGAAAGGAGGTGGAGAGCCAGAACTGAAATCAGTTGAGAAGATGCACTCCACTCTCTTCTGAGTACAACACCCTGTTTCCTCAATACACTTACTGGTATCCAATTAAATAATGCTCTTTTCAAAAACTGCTCCTATTCAATTCTCTGAGGAACACATTTGCAAAGTAAATGCTAGCCATCAAAGGATAGATTTACTGCCATTACACTAATTCTCATAGACCCTAACACACCACTGACTTCAAGGCATCATTTTTAACCTGAACACCATTAGTTTTAAGGAACTTTAAATTAGAGGTTCCAAACTTTGGTATGGACCAGAAACAGTGGGGAGTCTTACCCCTTCAGCCTGGTGCTGAGCAGTAGCTCCGGCTTCCGAATCCGTAGGGGTGGTGTAGTCTGTAAACGCTTGTAGAGAGGAAGTTTCCAAGTGATACTGGTGAGGAGGGAGTGGTGATGGAGATGTTCAGAGAGGGGAAATAACTGAATAGGATTCGATGTGGTCTAAGTATGCTTCTCTCAGCCACGCACTATGTTAAATCTAGGAAAAGTACAGAAGCTATGGGCTTACAATATATATATTTTAAAATGTGGGACAGGGAAGTGAACCTAGGGCTTTGTACATGTACTCTGCCACTGAGGGACATTAGGTCACATTTTTAATTAATTGATTTTTTTTTCCCCACCAGAGTTACCCCTGGAGCTTGGTGCTTATGTGACTCTACATCTCCAGGTGGCCTCCCCTCCTCCCCTTATAGATAGAGGTTGAGAGACAAAATAGAGAGGAGAGAAACAGTGAGTGAGAGAAAGAGGGGAGCCAAGCGGTGGTGCGCCTGGTTAAGCACACACTACAGTGGACAAGGATGCAGGTTGGAGCCACCTGGTCCCACCTGCAGGGGGAAATATTCACGAGTGGTGAAGCAGGGCTGCAGATGTCTCTCTCTCTCCCTCTCTATCTCACCTCTCAATTTCTCTCTGTCGCTATCCAATTGTAAATAAATAAAAATATTGAGCGAGAGAGAGAGAGAGAGAGAGACAGAGGGAGAGAGAGAGAGATTTCAGTACAGTTCCTGTAGGTACTCCTATATGATGACCTAGGGCTTGAACCCGAGCCTTCTCCCATAACAGTGTGTGCACGCTACTGGATAAACCATCTCCTAGCCCCCAATGTTTTAATTTTAATGATTTGAGAGAGAAAAAGAAAAAAGATGCACACACACACACACACACACACACACACACACACACACACACACAGTAGTGAAGAGACCCCAGTTGCCATGGAGTTGCCCCTGTGCGACTGCCCCGTGCTGAATCTCGGACCCCCAGCCTAGTAAGGTGCGTTCCCCCTGGGTGGACTATCTCCAGACTCCTTGAGCCCTGAGACTATTAGAATGTCCGACCTTCTGTTATGGTCTGTTGGTGATGTCATGCTTTTGCCAGGTGCTATGAAATCCCTACACTGTTTTTGCGCCCGCCCTTAGGACCTTCTTGAAAAGTGATGTCAATCTTTCTACTTCTTTTGATAGATATAGTTAACCTCTCTGCCTTTCAGTATATTTTAGCTATGGGGATTTTATACACTAAGGAAAACAAACCCTCTCTGTTGCCTTAAAACCAATGTGTATAGATTCCCACAGTGAATAATTTACCTGAGCAGAGATGAATGGTTATTAACACCTCAAAAACGCTACAGAAAGGAGAAAGCTCAGGCCTATGGCATCACTTGAATTGGAACGACTTTATTGTGGTCCACAGTTTCCTTGTTCTGTTGGAATAGCTTGTCAGGCACCCCATAGTACAATTGTCATCTTTTCTCTCACGGCGTTTGTGGTGTTTCGTAGTGTTTTAAAATAATTATGGCAGAAAGATGTGATCACAAGATGAAAGCAGTTACCTTGAATTTTGTCCAGTGATAAACCCACTTCAGATATTCATACTGCCACACCTCTACTGGAAGCTTTCCAGAGGCAACAGCGAACAGTCTGCCCCACGAGCTTGTTTACAATAATTTCCTTTTGGAGCCGGTGGTGATACCAGGGCTTTTCAAACAAACTGTAGGTCTGTAATCAAATTACAAGCTAGTCAACAGGAAATCTGTTCTCTCCTTTTGTTGTTACAAACCTGCATTGGCATTTTGGTATCAGAGTGAAATGAATCTCTCACAGTGGGTCAGCGATTATGTTTTCACTGGTTATATCATCGACTGAATAACAGACTCTCTCAAGGGAGATTAGAGTGTCAAAAAAAAAAAAAGAAAGAAAAGAAAATATCAATACCCATTTGAAAGAAAAGACAATAAAAATATTTTCCCAGCTAGCTAAGGTGAACTCAGTATTTCTTTCTTTTTTAAATTTTTTATTTATAAAAAGGAAATATTGAATAAACCATAGGATAAGAGGGGTACAACTTCACACAATTCCCACCACCAGAACTCTGTATCCCACCCCCTCCCCTGACAGCTTTCCTATTTTTTATCCCTCTGGGAGTATGGACCCAAGGTCATTGTGGGTTGCAGAAGGTGGAAGGTCTGGCTTCTGTAATTGCTTCCCCACTGAACATGGATGTTGACAGGTGGATCCATACTCCCAGCCTGTCTCTCTCTTTCCCTAGTGGGGCAGGGCTCTGGGGAAACGGGGCTCCAGGACACACTGGTGGGGTTGTCTGTCCAGGGAAGTCTGGTCAGCATCCTGCTAGCATCTGGAACCTGGTGGCTGAAAATAGAGTTAACATATAAAGCTAAACACATTGTTGACCCATCATGGACCTGAAGGCTGGAGTAGTGCAGATGAAGAGTTGGGGGGGGGGGTTCCTCCATTTTGTAGATAGCTAGTAGGCATATTTGCATATTTGAGTTATATTCCAAAGGGCCTGTGGCTATACTAGTTTTCTTTTTCCCCTGAGCCTGAAACCTGATATGCAGGTGGATCCAAGTTATTGTCTGGGGAGATGATGTCATGGCTGGAAAAAGGACCAGAAAGCTGGATCAGGGAAGAGAGTAGCTCCCAAATATGGGAAAGGGGTCTAAGTATTGCTGACTGTCAACCCTGATCTGGGGCCCAGATTCAGCTTAGGAGCCTGTGT
This sequence comes from Erinaceus europaeus, assembly GCF_950295315.1. Classification (NCBI taxonomy): domain Eukaryota; kingdom Metazoa; phylum Chordata; class Mammalia; order Eulipotyphla; family Erinaceidae; genus Erinaceus; species Erinaceus europaeus. The sequence goes on along the minus strand of NC_080172.1, from coordinate 2,929,112 downwards.
GGCCTCTGCCTCCCTGTAGCTCTGAGGAACTCAGCATTTCTTTTACTCTTCCTATTCATTTTCCTTTTGTATGACTTTGTGTTCTCTAAAGAAGCAGAATCCATAGAGAGCTAAGTTATTAATTAGAAAGGGTGGAGAGAGTCTGACCTGGGGGTTGTATGCGGTTCATGAATTCACTCAGTCTGCCTCTGTCAAGGGAACCAGAATTTTTTCCCACAGCAACATTAAGTGCTCATTTTCAAGTTGATAATTGTGTATGGTCCCTGAGAGATGTTGTAAATATTCAAATGGTCCTAGGCAGAAAGAAAGTTTCCCCACCCCTGAATTAGACGAATTGACTCACACAACTATGGAGGATGAGAAGTTATACAATCTTCTTGCAAGATGGAGAAACAGTAAAGTTAGTGGGATAATTCAGTTCAAGTCCAAAAGCCTGAGAACCAAGGGAGATGGCAAGGTGCTTAGAAAGTCATGGAGTGGGGAAAGGGTAGACAGCATAATGGTTATGCAAAGAGACTCTCATGCCTGAGGCTCCAAAGACCCAGATTCAATCCCCCCTGCACCAGCATAGCCAGAGCTGAGTGGTGCTCAGGTAAGAAACAAACAAATAAACAAAGCAGAAGAAGGAAAAGAAAGTTATGGGCCCCTTGGGACATACTTAAGATAGACTTCTTAGCTCCTTCCCACACAAAGACCCTAGTTTCATTTTCTTTAGTTTCCTGTTTATTAAACGATTTGTCCTGCTTTATATCTTACCACCTTTCAGTCATCAAGTTGTGAATGCTACCATGAGGCCATTCTGACTTCCCTGGGCAGGTGACCTCACCTATGTGTCCTCGAACTCCACCTCTCCAGAGTCCTGCCCCACTAGGGAAAAATAGAAACAGGCTGGGGGTGTGGATCCACCTGCCAACTCCCATGTCCAGTGGAGAAGCAATGACAGAAGCCAGAACTCCCACCTTCTGCATCCCCATAAAGAATTTTGGTCCATGCTCCAAAAGGGATAAAGAACAGGGAAGCTTCTGGATGTGAGGGTGATCTGGCTGCGACATCTGTCACCCGATTGATTGCCAGGGTTGATTTGGCTGATCTGGCTGGCTAGGTGGGTGTCCCCTTCCTCCTTCACGCTCCATGTGCATCCCTCCCTCTCAAAGAGGACGGCCCTCCCTGAAAAGAGAGGGACTGGTCTTGGGTCGAGGGTATGGGAGTAGCTGCGCTCCCCTGCTAGAACCTCCAAACAAGCTCTCAAGAATAGAGAAGTTTCCAAATGAAGGGGATGGAACACAGAACTCTGGTGGTGGGAACTGTGTGGAATTGTTTGTACCAGTTATCTTACAATCTTGTTAATCATTATTAAATAAATAAATAAGAAAGAGAGAAAGAAAGAAAGGAAGGAAAGAAGGAAGGAAAGAAAGAAAGAAAGAAAGAAAGAAAGAAAGAAAGAAAGATAGGAAGGAAGGAAGGAAGGAAGGGAGCCTGAGAACTGAGGATTGCAGCTGACTTAAGTTCCAGGGACTGAAGGGCTGAGAACCGGAGTTTCAGTGCTGGAAGTCGGAAGATGGATATCCTAGTTCAGGAAGAGAAAGGAAGTCTCACCCTTTTCCTGCCCATTTGTTCTGTTTGAGTCCTTAATGGATTGGATGAGGCTCTCCCACATTAGAGAGCTACCTCCAATACCCCATTCTCCTGATTCAAATGCTAGTATCTTCCGGAAACTCTCACAGACACATGCAGAAATGATGGCTTATCAGCTCACTGGGCATTCTTTAGTCCGGTCAACTTGATATATTCCCCCCCCCCCTTTGGGAGGGATTAGTGGTTTGCAGTCAACAGTAAAATACAGTAGTTGGTCCATGTGTAACAATTTTCTGTTTCCCACAAAACAATTTAACCCCCACGAGGTCCTCCTCTGCCATCATGTTCCAGGACCTGAACTCCCCACCCCACCCCTAACCCCGGAGTCCTTTACTTTGGGGCAACACACCAGCTCCAGTCCCTGTTCTGCTTTGTGTATTTCCCTTCTGTTCTTATTTCTCCACTTCTGCCCAGGAGTGGGATCATCCCCATCTTCATCCTTCTCTTTCTGGCTGATCTCACTTCACAGGATTCCTTCAGGCTCCATCCAAGATGAGATGAAGAAAATGACTTCACCATTTTTAACAGCTGAGTAGTATTCCATTGTGTATATAGCTTACAACTTACTCAGCCACTCAGATAGATATAATTAACCCCTCTCTCTTTCAATATATATTTTTTCTTTTTAAAATTTTTTTATATTTATTTATTAATTTTCTCTTTTGTTGCCCTTGTTTTTTACTGTTGTAGTTATTATTGATGTTGTCGTTGTCATCGTTGTTGGATAGGACAGAGAGAAATGCAGAGAGGAGGGGAAGACACAGAGGGGGAGAGAAAGACAGACACCTGCAGACCTGCTTCACCGCCTGTGAAGCGACTCCCCTGCAGGTGGGGAGCCGGGGGCTCGAACCGGGATCCTTCCGCTGGTCCTTGTGCTTCTCGCCATGTGCGATTAACCCGACTCCCTCTTTCAATATATTTTATAAAAAAAAAAAAAAAAGAATTTTATACGCTAAGGAAAACTACCACCTAGAAGGCATGTGTGAACTGCTTCATTTGCAGATTGAGTTGAAAGCTCGTGTATTTAATAATAACATAGAGGTAATCCTAACTGCCCTAGTCATTGCAACAGCCAACTCAAAGCAAAACGGAGGCATGTGAGGGGCCGTGGAGCAGTGTCTTCTACCTTCTCAGTCCATTGCAGACCCCCACTCTCAATCTCTACCACCCCACCAAGTCTCCACTCACCATTTACAAGGTCCCATAAGGCTCTGGACTCTTAGCAGGGACAGAAACATCTCTGTCCTCCAGGACCTAGAAAACGAAAGGGACTGTATCCTAACTTGTTACTGTGTCCTGGTTTTAGTCTTGACCTCTGGCCTTACACATACATGATTCCGCTAGCCCTGGCTGATGTTTTTCTTCTTTATATTTCAGAGAAGGAGAGGGGGGAGAGGCACGGACTACAGCACTGCTTTGCCGTCCTGGGAGGCTCCCCTACCCCAGTTCCTAAAACCTGGGGCTTTGTGCAGCCTACAGGACAAGATGGCTCTTAGCCCAGGCAACATATATTTTTTCAAGGCTGACTAGAAGATCATCCGCATTAAGCAACATATAGACAACTTTCACCATTCACAGGCCTATGGTTTGCCTCTTGAGCACTTGAGGGTTACCACAAATCCCTACTTATCCAGCTCAAGTCTTAAAAATTACATCATGGATAGCACACTTCTAATTAGCATCCAACCACACGCACACACGATGGTTCTGGTCTTTCTGAGGTATAAATGGTGTGTTATGTCAGTCACCAACCTCACTGGTCACTCCTTCACCGCAAATTTGCGGAATAAATTTTTCCCTCTCTTGGAGAATGTTAAAACATGTCGGTGAGTAGCTAGAGTACTGCTTAAGCTCCTTTTTCCCTTTTAAGTTCCAGGTGTTAAGGGGGGGGTGCGAATTTAGGGATGTACAGAGTTTCTCAGTCTTCTAGACCAAGATCACTGTCACTCTAATAGAAATATAATTACACAGGGCAGAGGGGAGGTGGCATAATGGTTATGCAAACAGACTCTCATGCCTGAGGCTTCAAAGTCCCAGGTTCAATTCCCCTGCACCACCATAAGCCAGAGGTGAACAGTGCTCTGGTTAAAAAGAATGAAAGAAAGAAAGAAATATAATTAAACAGACACCAAAGTACAGGGGTCAGCTGCGCAAAAAACAAGCCATGGCTGGGGGTAGATGACACAATGATTCTCAGTCTTCTAGACCAAGATCACTTTCACTCTAATAATTACACAGGGCAGAGGGGAGATAGCATAGTGGTAATGCAAACACACTCTCATGCCTGAGGCTCTGAAGTCCCAGGTTCAGTTCCCTGCCAGAGCTGTTTAGTGCTCTGGTAAAAAACAAAGAAATAAACAAACCATAAAAATAACAGCAAAAATCAAACCATTTCAATTGCTAAACATATTTTTAAACACTTACTGAAATAGAGGGGAGGGGGGAGAGGCCCACCACTCTGCTCTGCTCTGGAATATGAGGTACTGTGGACTGGATTTTGGACTTGGGAGTCTCACATATGCAAGTTCCATCTTTTAGCCACCTCCTCCCTGGCAACAATTGCTAAGTGCCTTAAACACAAAAGGAAAACCCAAACAAACAAAAACAAACAAAAAAAAAACCATCCCTTCTGCCTGAGCAAGAAAAACTGTGTCCCGAGGAAGCTGAAGGCTGTCACTAAGCCACCCCAAAATGTCCCTCTTAAGACAATGAGGCTGTTTTGAGCAAGTTGTTTTGAGAAACTGCAAAGGACAATCTCTGAGAACAAGGTCTCCTTGTGTTTGAAGAGCCATGCTAGTAGGGTGGTCTGGAGGTGGCGTGGCAGATAAACCATTAGACTGTCAAGCAGAAGGTCCGGAGTTTGATCCCCAGCAGAACGTGAACCAGAATAGTATCTGGTTCTTCCTCTCTCTTTCTCCCCCATCTTTCTCATTAATAAATAACATAGTTTTTTAAAAGATAGAGATCTATGCTAGGGACCTATGCCAGAAACACCTGTTGCCACAGATCAGCTTTTATCTATAAGACTTACCTGCACAGCAGGGCAATCTTGTTCAGTAAACTTTTTCTTCTCTCTTCCCTGAAAGTTTCTTTAAAAAAACAAAACAACAACAACAACAACAACAAAACACAAAACCCAGTAACAAATACAAAAACACAATATCAAAAAATATAGCTTTTTGTTTTTGACTGAAGATGGTATTTTTGCCTTCAGCGCTATTGCTGGGGCTTGGTGCTGGCAGTAGAAATCTACTGTGCCAGAGAGAAATGGAGAGAGAAGGGGGAGACAGAGACGGGGAGAGAAAGAGACACCTGCAGACCTGCTTCACCATTTGTGAAGCTTCTCCCTTGCAGGTGGAGAGCCGGGAGCTCGAACCTGGATCCTTGCACAGATTCTTGAACTTAATACTATGTTGTGTTTAACTGGGTGCGACACCGCCCAGCCTCCTAGAAGTGAAATCTTTATAGCGGCTCAGGGTTATAAGAGTCAACTGTCCTCTGGCTTCTGGTTGTTTAGTCTCCTGGAAGTAGAGCAAGTCTTGATATAACAGTCTCTATAACTGTGCCCCTGTTGACTTGATTTTGTTCCTTTTCATCATCATCACGTCTCCTTCGCCGATTCCCTCATTAATTCTTGTATTTAAAGATCTCAACCAGGGGCTGGCCAGTGGTGCACCTGTTTAAGTGCATGTTACAATGTACAAGGTCTCAGGTTCAAGCCCCTGGTCCCCACCTGCAGGGGGAAAAGTTTTGTTAAGTGGTTAAGCAGGGCTGCAGGTCTCTCTCTATCTCCCCGTTCCTCTCAATTTCTGGCTGTCTCTATCCAATAAGTAAAGAAAGATCATAAAAGTAATAATAAAAAAAGATCTCAACCAGACAGAAGTTGGTAAAATCTTCAATAATAATTTCACCTTGCGGGACAAGGACGAGAATAAACATTGTTTTCTTTGAGAGCATTGGCGTGACACAAACAATCCATGCAATCAACATTCACGCATGCTGCTCTGTTAGAGCGAATTTGCTTTGACTGTTCTGCCTTTGCTGGGCTGCCGTCGCCGGAGAGGGAAGAGACCAGGAACTCGAGGCTGAGCGGGAACGCAGTGCAATGCCTTTATTGATCAGAGACAACGCCTTTATAGCTTTTGAAATGGAAGTGGCAGGTTGGAAAAGGAAATGGCTAGGAGAGGGGGTGGAGAAAAGAAAAGAGCTCGAAGGTAGAAAGCTTCCATAGCAGCTGTTGCCAAGGCTCTAACCAGTGGGATAAACCAGTGCCCTGCAGGCAGGGTGGGTCTCAGGCAAAGCAATGATTATGTAAATAGACATTTACAAGCTCAAGCAATGCAGGGGACCTGGCGTAATGCCCAACATGCCTTAAGTTGGCTCCATCTACACATTTCCTCTAAAAGTCTTTCTGAAAGAAGGCTCTGTCCTCTTCTGTTCCTCTTCCTCAGGTCAAGCTAGCTAAGGTGAAGCGACTGTCCCGTTTGGTTCTTTTCCTAGAAATAAGTACCCAGATTCATGAACACACACACAGACTACTGAGCAAGAGCACTACGTACTCGGTCCCCTGATGTCGCCTGAAAGGCGTGAGCTCTTTCAATTTTGAATTTTTCAAATTCTGTAGCTTTCGCACTTACACTTAATTTACTTCAAGCAAGCATACGCTAACCTATTTTGTCAGTATTTTGTGATCTTTTTGTTTTTTTTATTTTCCTTGTGGAAAATAAAACCTGTTCAGGTATATAGTTGGGGGCTAGGCAGTGGCACATGGGACCAGATGGTGATGCACCTGGTTAAGTGCACACACTATAGTGCACAGGGTCCTGGGTTCAAGCCCCTCACCCCCACCTGCAGGGGGAAGCTTCACAAGTGGTGAAGCAGGGCTGCAGGTGTCTCTCTGTCTCTTCCCCTTATCTCTTAGTTTCTCTTTGTCTCTACCCAATAGTATAAAAATTTAAAGAAAAAAAAAAAGGACTGTATTTGTGGAGGGGTGGAGTTCCGGTCTTCTGAGTGTCTGGAGAAGCAAATGGCTCTTCTGTTACCTGGAATCATAATTTCCTTCCTTCCTTTTTTTTTTTTTTTTAGCTTTTCAAAAAAATCTTAATTTAGTGGATAGAGGCAGCCAGAAATCGAGAGAGAAGGGGGTAATAGAGGGAGAGAGACACCTGTAACACTGCTTCACCACTTGCAAAGATGTCCCCCTGCAGGTGGGGACTAAGGGCTTGAACCAAGGACCTTGAGCTTTGCAACATATGTGCTCAACCAGGCCTGCCACCACCTGGTCCCATAACTTCCTTTCTTTTAATAGTTAATAAACCCTATGCCACTCTATTTTTAAAAAAAAGATTTTATTTATTTATTTGTGAAGATAGAGAAAGAACCAGACATCACTCCGGCACATGTACTACCTGGGATTGAACTCAGGACCTCATGCTTGAGCATCCAATGCTTTATCCGCTGCGCCACTTCCCGGACCACTGTCGCTCTATTTTTTAATTAAAATTTTTTTTTTTGCCTTCAGGGTTATTGCTGGGGCTCGGTGCCTGCACTATAAATCTACTCCTCCTGGAGGTCATTTTTTCCCCATTTTGTTGCCCTTGTTGTTGTCATTATTGTTATTGTTGCCACTGATATTGTTGTTGTTGCATAGGACAGAGAGAAATGGAGAGAGGAGGGGAAGACAGAAAGAGGGAGAGAAAGACAGACATCTGCAGACCTGCTTCATTGCCTGCAGGTGGGGAGCCGGGGGCTCAAACTGGGATCCTTTTGCCAGTCCTTGTGCTTCGTGCCATGTGCGCTTAACCCGCTGCGCCTGACTTCCTAATTTAAAAATTTTTAAAATATATTGTTAGATAGGAGAGAAAGGGGGTAGAGAGAGAAAGGGGAGAAAGAGAGAGAGAGAGAGAGAGAGAGACTTGCTAACACTGCTTCACTGCTTGTGAAGCTTGCCCCTCTGCAGGTGGGGACAGAGGACTTGAACCTGGGTCCTTGCACATGGTACCGTGTGTGCTCACTCAAATGCACCGCCACCCAGCCCCTCCTCCAGGGTTTTAATGGAGTCCATAGCTGCCAAGTAAGTGATGAACCATATTCCCCAGTGTCTCTTGAAGCTAGATGTAGCCATGTGGCTGAGTTTTGGCTGATCGGATACAAGCAGACACAGGAAACTTCGAAGGCTGACCTTGGCTCTCCCTGCACTCCACCCCAAGCCCTGTCCTGTGCATCTGAAGTTGGGGCCAACAGACCAGCCTAGGTGTCGAGGCAACCTTGTGGGCTTGCTTAGTTGCCTGTGAACTGCTGAGTTTGAGAAAACAAAACAAAACCAACTTGTCTTGTTATCACTGCAGAGTTTTCAGCTGCTCCCTCAGAAGTAAAGGTATAGGCGTGTTATAAATAGGTGTGTTATGTCTTTTCTTACTCGACAAGCTCTATTGAGAACCTTCTTAAAAAAAAAACAATCAAGAGCACTGCTCAGCTCTGGCTGATGGTTGGTGCAGGGAATTAAACCAGAACTTTGGAGCCTCAGGCATGAGAGTCTCTTTGCTCCTCATTATGCTATTTACCCTTGAGAATCTTCCTTTAGCCACTAAATGTAGTGAATCTTAGTTAAGACAACTAAAAAGCCAAACTAATGTAATTAAGGAACATTTATTTTACATCAGACAATTTTTTTCAAAGAATACATTTTAAAACCACCTAAATACTGATTTTATTGCATTACAAAAAAATAATCTAGAGGCACAGCTGAAGTGTTCAAATACACTGCACGGAGCGGAGGCGGGGCTGTGCTAGTCAGATCCACGTTGCTGCTCAGTTGCTGAAGGCCCTGGGCACAAGAGTCTTCACCGTGAGGCAGTAGTGCACTCCTTTTAGCAGGACTGATCACATCAAATACAGACTTCTACACAGGAAGTGTTATTGTATGGTCACTTTCGATTACTTATAAAAAGTTCATTTGAATTGCACAAAAGTTCTCTTCAAAATGGCTAACTCTAAGACGAGGGCTTAGAACAAAGTTTCTGTCTAAATAATTCATTACAAATAATTAGGTTTCCATTTCTCCACAGATTAAAAATTAAAAAAAAATCTATGAAGAATTACATGATTCAAATGGGACATTTACAATTTCTTATAGGAAAATAGCTTTGCATATGCGTCCCTCGGCAGCTAGATTTATTTTCTCCCTATAGCAACACAGATCACGGGATGTCCAGAGTTCTGAATCAGAGTCCCTATCCCACAGTCTGGAGAAGCGTCTAGATGAATTCATTTTGGGTGTCATTCTGCCCTAGCGTCACATTCTCTAAAAGGCACGTGGGTACATTCGTCGGAAAAGTTTTGGTCTTAAAAAAAAATTACACATTTATAAGCAGTGATTTCAATCATGTTTCAAAACAAAAATACTAAACCAATTCATTTTTTTTTTTCCCAATCCAAGTTATACAGAATCCACGAAGCAGTGACCTGCTGGCAGGCAGGCAGGCAGGCATGTCACTTGCCATAGAACTTCTTATTCAGCAGGTATATGAGAAGGTTGACGTTCACCTTCACCTTATCAAACATTTTCATGACAGCTACGCCTTCATACTGCATCTGCAGCAGATCCTGCAAGGACAAGGAGCCGCGTCACATCTCCAATCTGACATGTCTCGTGTGCGTGAATTGGCTGACCGAAACAAGATTACAGCTGGACCAGTGAGCAACACAGGGATTCTCAAACGTGAATGTCCACCAGACCCAGCTGGTTCAAAACACAGAGTTGTGCTGGGCGCCACCCCCAGGAATTTCTAATTTTGCAGTTCTGGGGTGGGGCCCAAGAATCTGCTTTTTTTTTTTTTTTTCCTCCAGGGTTATCACTAGGGCTTGGTGGTCCACCATTTCCTGGCAGCCACCCTCCATGTTTTTCGTTTTACTGGGTAGGACAGAGAGAAACTGAAAGGGGAGGAAGGGATAGAGAGAAAGAGAGAGGACCCTGTAGCCCTGCTTCACTCATGAAGCTTTCTCCCTACAGGTGGGGCTCGGGGTCTCCAACCCGGGTCTTTGCTCTTGGTAATATGTGTGCTTAACCAGGTGCGCCACCAACCAGCCCCCTGGATTCCTTACTCACCGTAAAGAACAAAGCAGACAAGCTCTTCTGCTAAAATTAATAGTCAGATTACACTGCCCATAAGCAGTAGCGTTTCACAACAACCCAGGACAGAGGCCTTTCTCAAAAGAAGGTATCCTTTCTGAACTGGTCTGAATGGATATGTCTCGTTTTCTTGTTTTTGGCTCTGAAAACTCCTTGGCTCTCAAGAATGGTGATGCTTTCCATCCTGTGCAGATGTTAGAGTCACGCCTGGCTCCTGCCAGACTCCCCCACGTCCCCACTTCCCCCCGCGGTATGTGGACACACTTCAGTGACAGGAATTCCACAGGGGACTGAAAGGTTTCATCAGTGATGCAGTTTGCTTATTCTCTTGGAGAGGAAAATATTTATTTATTTACTTTTGGATAGAGAAAGAGAGAATTGAAAGGGAAGGGGTAGAGAGAGAGAGAGAAAGAGAGAGAGACATCTGGAGCGCCCTGTGATCACTCCTGAAGCTTCCCCTCCCCCTGTAGGTGGGGATGATGGAGCTTAAGCCAAGTCCTTGCTCATGGTAAGATCCCATCAACCAGGGACACCTAAAATGTGACGTCTGCGATGACGGTGAGGATTTAACATGTTAGGATGAGGAAGGAGGGTGTGAGCAAGGGAAAGGGAAGAACTACAGAAAAATGAGTGTGTGGGGAGTCGGGCGGTAGCGCAGCGGGTTAAGCGCACGTGGAGCAAAGCACGAGGACCGGCGTTAGGATCCCGGTTTGAGCCCCTGGCTCCCCACCTGCAGGGGGGTCACTTCACAGGTGGCGAAGCAGGTCTGCAGGTGTCTGTCTTTCTCTCCCCCTCTCTGTCTTCCCCTCCTCTCTCCATTTCTCTCTGTCCTACCCAACAACGACATCAATAATAACAACAATAAAGCAACAAAAGGGAATAAATAAATATTTAAACATAAAAGAAAGAAAATCAGTGTGTGTGAGGGAATTCCTCCCTAGATGGGTGAGCAGAGAAACATGACTACAATTGTGAGTAGAAGACCAGATTTATTATTGTTATTGTTAGTGATTTAATAATGCTGAGCAAGACTGTAGACCACAGGGGCACAATCCCACACAGCTCCCACCACCAGAGTTCCGTGTCCCAGCCCCTCCATTGGAAGCTTCCCTGTTCTCTATCCCTCTGGGAGTCTGGACCCAAATTCTTAATGGGGAGCAGAAGGTGGGAGTTCTGGCTTCTGTCACTGCTTCTCCATTGGACATGGGTGTTGGCAGGTGGATCCACACCCCCAGCCTGTGTCTGTCTGTCCCTAGTGGGGCAGGGCTCTGGGGAGGGAAGTCCTGGGACACTGGTGAGGCTGAGAAGACCAGATTTTGTTGAGTCCCACCATTTGCTGTTGCCTGACCCAGCAACATGGCGTGTTCCTTCCATTAAATTTCTTTTCTTTTTTTTTTTAGACTTCCTAGTTTCTTCTCAGATAAAGACCCCTAGTTTGATCTGCTCTACTCCTACCTTTGGGTTCCTGTTTATTAAACTATTTGTCCTGCTTACATCTTACCACCTTTTAGCCACCAAATTACAGTTGCTACTATGATGCCATCCTGACCTCCCTGGGCAGACGCCCTCACCATGTGTCCTGGAGCCTCCCCTCCCCAGAGCCCTGCCCCACTAGGGACAGACAGACACAGGCTGGGGGTGTGGGTCCACCTGCCAACATCCATGTCCAGCAGAGAAGCAATGACAGAAGCCAGAACTCCCACCTTCTGCTCCCCATAAAGAATTCTGGTCCAGACTCCCAGAGGGATCAAGAAGCTTCTAATGGAGGGGATGGGACACGGGACTCTGGTAGTGGGAGCTGTGTGGGACTGTACCCTTATTACCTTACAATCTTGCTAATCATTTTACAATCACTAATAAAAATTTTAAAGATTTATTTCTTTAAAAATATCTTTACTTAGTGGATAGAGACAGCCAGAAATGGAGAAGGAAGGGGGAGGTAGAGAGGGAGAGAGACAGAGAGAGACACCTGCAGCCCTGCCTCACCACTCGCAAAGCTTTCCCCCTGCAGGTGGGGACCAGGGCGTTGATTCAGGGTCCCTGCACATTGTAACTTGTGCGCTCAACCAGGTGCGCCACCACCCAACCCCAGAAAATTCATTTTTGTTATAAAGACTTCAAGCCAGGAGAGCCACATACAAGCCTTGCAGCGCAGCTCACCAACAGCCGCAGAAATGCTTACTCACCTGAATGTTGACTTGTACTTTTTCCATCTCGACAGCCAGGAATTTGGACCTGATGTCGAAGATTCCCACGTCTTCCGTAGAAATGATATCAAATGTGACGTTTTTAAACCTGGCAAAGAAAGGGATGCTTGATCACGCACGTACGACCCTAGAGCGACATGTCTAGCTGAAACCCATTAGTGAAACCCTGACTTCCATTCTCAAGGAGTCTCCTGGGGGAAATCCTAAGGAAGTCACTGACAAGCTCCACTTCTCCTCTCACCCCACTCCCACCACACCCCCCACCAAAACTAAGTTGGAGGGCTTGATGTTGTGATCTGTATTGCACTGAGCACAGAAGGTCTTCATTACAGGGAAATACAAGATGTGGGGTGGGGGTAGATAGCATAGTGGTTATACAAAGAGACTCTCATTTCTTAGGCTCCAAAGTCCCAGGTTCAATCCCTCTACCCACCATAAACCAGAGCTACTTACTGCTCTGGAAAAGAGAGAAAGAAAGAAGGAAAGAAAGAAAGAAAGAAAAAGAAAAGAGGGGCCGGGTGGTGGCACATCTGGTTGAGCGCACATGTTACAGTGCGCAAGGACCCAGGTTCGAGCCCCAATCCCCACCTGGAGGGGAAAAGCTTCACGAGTGGTGAAGCAGGGCTGCAAGGTGTCTCTGTCTCTCTCCCTCTCTATTACACACTTCCCTCTCAGTTTCTGGTTGTGTTGATCCAATAAATAAATAAAGATAATTAAAAAAAAGAAAAAGAAAAGAAATACAAGATGTGAATTTTGCTTTTGAAGAGAACAGAACACGTGGAAACAGCCACAAAACAAGAAAGTCAAACTCCTCACGCTTCTGTCAGAGCAGCTGAGAATTTTAGGTGGTAACAGACAAAGAACAAGGTTTTAATGTGTCCCAGGGCTCACAGGGCCTTTAAAACACGCGGGAGTCTGGCGGCAGCACAGCGGGTTAAGTGCACGTGGCCCAAAGCGCAAGGACCGGCGTAAGGATCCCGGTTCGAACCCCGGCTCCCCACCTGCAGGGGAGTCGCTTCACAGGCGGTGAAGCAGGTCTGCAGGTGTCTGTCTTTCTCTCTCCCCTCTCTGTCTTCCCCTCCTCTCTCCATTCCTCTCTGTCCTATCCAACAACAACGACAACAACAATAATAACTACAACAATAAAACAACAAGGGCAACAAAAGGGAATAAGTAAATAAATATTTTTAAAAAATGCCTGGCCCTGTTGGTCTGCTTTTAAATTCTGATTCTAAGACCCCTTCTGTGCCATTGCTTGACTTTGTGGTCTATTTACATCATCAATGTTTTGTTCGAATTGGTTTAATCCCCATTGGTTCACGCGCGTTTTCCTTCTCCCCACCCCCTATCCTATGTACATCCTCTTCTGACCTGACACTTCTGCCTCAGGAGACATATATAGGACAGGATTGTGATTAGAGATAGCTAGATCGAACTGCTTCCCCGCTCGTCAATAAAGATTGAACTGCGTTCTCAGCTCAGCCATGAGTCCCTGGTCGTCTCTCTCCCGCCCGCGAAGCTAGCCGGCATCTGGTGCCCCGAACTGGGACCGGCATGGCCCCTCAGCCAGCACTTCATAAGTCCTCGGCACCGGACGCTGATGGCTGGATGGCAAGAGCAGAAATTACAGTGCAGGTATTTTCCTTTTTTTAAAAAAAATTTTTTTCCTGCAGGGTTTTATCTCTGGGGCTCAGTGCCTTGCACTACAAATCCACTGCTCCTGGTGGCCTTTTTTTTTTTCATTTTACTGGATAGGAGGGAAATTGAGGAGGGGGAGAGAGGGAGAAAGAGAGACACCTGCAGCCCTGTTCACTGTGTTCACTGCTTGTGAAGCTTCCCCCTGCAGGTGGGGAGAGGGAGATTGAACCCTGATCCTTGCACAGGTCCTTGGGCTTAGTGCTATGTGTGCTCAACGGGGCTTGCCACCGCCCGGCCCCCAGTGCAGGTATTTCCCATCATCTGCAGCCAAGGGTGAGCTTGGACGGGCCAAGTGGCCGCATGGGGAGGCCCCAGGAGCTGGCGGGAATGTGAGTCTGGTGGGTGACCGGTGCAGACCACCGCACTCACTGGCTCGCCTGCAGCTCCTCGATCCCCAGCAGGACGCCCTTCTCGTGCAGCTTGGACGCCGTGTACCTCACGGTCTTGGCTCGCTTGGCTCCTTTGGGCTCTTCTTTGCCGTCCAGTTTAATGGATCTCCGAGCATTTCTAGCAAAAGAAATGAAGACAGACCTTCCGTCACCATGATGGCAAACGCGGGTGTTGCCGGCACCACCCTGGGGCCCCTTCCAGCTCGTGCCGGGTTTCTGAATCCAGGCGACAGTCTCCCTCTGCAGTAAAGCCTCGCGACCCACCGAGCTCATCAAGGGAAAAAGAGATGTTTTATTCATTTACTTATTTTCTCTCTCTCTCTCTTCCTTCCTTTCTTCCTTTCTTTCCTTCTTTCTTTCTTTGCCACAAGGGTCATCGTTGTCTGCACTATGAATTCATTACTCCAGGTAGTAATTGTTTTTTTTCTTTTTAAAAATATATATGTTAATATTTATTTGTTTTCCCTTTTGTTGTCCTTGTTGTTTTTTTATGGTTGCTGTAGTTATTATTGTTGTTATTGATGTCATCGTTGTTAGGTAGGACAGAGAGAAATGGAGAGAGGAGGGGAAGACAGAGAGGGGGAGAGAAAGACACACACCTGCAGACCTGCTTCACCGCCTGTGAAGCGACTCCCCTGCAGGTGGGGAGCAGGGGGCTTGAACCGGGATCCCTACACCAGTCCCTGCGCTTTGCACCACGTGCGCTTAACCTGTTGCACTACCGCCTGACTTCCTTAAAATCTTTTTATTCATTTATTATTGGATAGATACAGAGAGAAACTGAGAAGGGAGGAGGGGGAGACAGAGAGGGAGAGAGACAGAGAGACACCTGCAGCCCTGCTTCACCACTCGGGAAGCTTTCCCCCTGCAGGTGGGGACGGGGTGGGGGGTTGACCCTGAACCGGGGTTCTTGTGCACTGGAATGAGCGTGGGTAACCACGTGCGCCACAGCCTGGCCCCTTTTTTACTTGATAGTGCAAAGAGAAATTGAAAGAAGAGGAGAAATGGAGGGTAGGTGGAGGGAGAGGGAAGGAGAGAAAGAAGGTGCTCTAGCTGGGCGGCATACAGTTGTTCATAGAAGCCTCGCATGATATGTTGAATTTCTGCGGTGTCTGCTGTGATATCTCCTCTTTCATTTAGTATCCGATTTATTTGGGTCTTCTCCCTTTTTTGTTTTGTGAGTCTGGCTAAAGGTTTGTTGATTTTGTTCACTCTTTTGAAGAACCAACATTTACTTTCACTGATCTTTTGTATGGTTTTCTTATTCTCAATGTTATTGATTTCTGCCCTAACTTTAGTGATTTCTGTCCTTCTGGTGGCTTTAGGGCTCCTTTGTTGTTGTTCTTCTAGGTCTTTAAGATGTGCAATCAGGCTGTTTATTTGTGCTTTTTCTTGTTTCCTAATGTGTGCTTATACAGCTATGAACTTCCCTCTCAGGACTGCCTTAGCTGTGTCCCAAATATTTTGATAGCTTGTGTCTTCATTTTCATTGAAGTCTCGAAACATTTTGATTTCTTCCTTGATTTCCTCTTTGACCCAGAGGTTGTTAAGAAGTATACTACCCAGAGCCATCTACACATTTAATGCTATCCCCATCGAGATCCCAAGCACATTTTTAGGGAGAAAAGAACAAATGCTACAAATGTTTATCTGGAACCAGAAAAGACCTAGAATTGTCAAAACAATCTTGAGAAAAAAGAACAGAATGTTCCAAGGACAATTGTTGGTCTGCTTCTAAAACCCCTTCTGTTTCATTGGTTTAATCCCCCCTGCTTAACACTGTCTTCTATTTACATAACCACTGTTAATTAAGCACTACCCTGCCTGCAGGGCACTGGTTTAATCCCCACTGGTTCAGGATGTCTTTTTTTTTATTTAATTTATTATTTTTTTAATTTTTTTTATTTTCTCTGACAAAAAAATAGAAACTGAACTACCAGCATTGATATAACATCTAAGTAGCCAGTCAATGCTAAAACAAATACAATACACTGGGCGGTAGTGAATTCCCATACTAAAAATGATCAAGCCCAGATTGAGTGATTGCTTACAAACTATGTAATAAAGATATTAAAAGTTCACTAGGGGCTTGGAATATTATATTGCTTATTTGATGTCTTCAGCATGGTCTTTTAAGTAATAAAAATATTCATCATCACACAACAGAAACATGATACACTATGAGTTAAATAGATTGCATTATCAGTCTGCCTCCAAAACAAAGATGTTTTACATTACAAGGCATCATTAAACTGAACTGATACCAGTATGTCAAAAATATAAACCAGATATGAACAGATTCTTGGTTCTTTTTTTCTCACTCATGATGTCTTTTTGCTCCGCCCCCTCTCGTAGTCACCCTGATTTGCACCAGTCACTTTTTGCTCTACCCTCCTACGTCACATCCTGTTTCCACCCTACTTGGCGAATATATATATAAGGACAGGATTGTGATTATATATAGTTTATCTTGGCTTAGATTGTGCTGCATTCCACATGAATAAAGAGATACTGCGTACAGCTCAGCCATGAGTCTCTGGTCATCTGCCTCCCGCCGGCAAAGCTAGTCCGGCATAATGGCGCCCTGAACAGGGACTGGCAGACAATAGTTTTCACTTTTGTAATACTTTTTTTTTTTTTCACTTTTGTAGTACTTTGAGAACATCGTTGACTAAAAAATACAGAACGAATAACAAGAGTGTCTCCCAAGTGCAGAATTGCTGCTTAGAAAGACAAGAGGTTGGCCGTTCCTTTAGCTCCACTGATGATGGAGAACTAAGGGTTTCCGAATGCACCCCTGACTTAGTTCACAGTGGCAAATAGTAAAAATTAAAACTCTAGTTTTTTTGTTATACAAAAGTTTGCTACAATCTCGACAATAGAAGATAGTAAACAACTTAACAGAAGTCATGGTATTACAAACCAGACACGGTTTCAGCTGACCTTTTCTGGGAGTTGGGCGGTAGCGCAGTGGGTTAAGCTTACCTTCTTTTTAAGTTGTCCACACAGGTTTTTATATAGGTGTCGTAATAACTGATCTGCTCCTCATAAAACGCCGCCTTCTGGTTGAGTGCATCGAGGGTCTGCTGGAGTTTCGCCAGCTCTGCTTTTCGAAGCTTTCGATGAATCCTCTGATTTCGAATATCCTGAGACAACAAGTGAAGATTGTGATAGGAGCCTCACCTTGAATTCCTCTTTCTGATGCTGCCAATGTTAGGCAAGAAATAACACCGAATATTATTAACTCACAGTCTGTGCCTGCTGTGAGCTCAGTTACATTGTTTGAGTCTCAGAGTCAAACTATCTTACTTCAGAACTAGAACATGCCGATGTTTAAGAGAGTGGCTTTTAATTTTCTTGTTGGCAGAGCAAAGGCATAATTTTAGAATAGGCATAAAATTAAAATTAAGGCTAGATCATGTTTTTTGGGGGGACAAGGGCTGGGTGGTGGTGGACCTGGTTAAGTGCACATGTAGCCATGAGCAAAAGGACCCAGGTTCGAGCCCCTGATTCCCACCTGCAGGAGGAAAGCTTCGTGAGCAGTAAAGCAGGGCTGTAGGTGTCTCTCCTCCTCTTGTTCCCTCTCTATCTCTCCCTTCTCTCTCAATTTCTCTGTCTCTATCCAATAAATTAAATAAAATATACAAGGGGGGCATATTGTTGCCTTCTTAGCACAGTGGCCTGGGTGTCCATCCCAAAAGATGGGGTACAAGGAGGACTTAGTAGGGACAGACATTTCTTCAGAATATTTCAAACACTTCACTGTGAAGAATATTTTAAATTAAAAAGGTGCATGTATTTTTTGTTTTTAAATCTGGAAAATAGTTATTTTTAAAAAAAAATATTTTATTTATTTATTAATGAGAAACACAGGAGGAGAGAGAAAGTACCAGGCATCACCCTGGTACATGTGCTGCTGGGGATTGAACTCAGGACCTCACACTTGAGAGTCCGATGCTTTATCCACTGCGCCACCTCCCAGACCACTGGGAAATAGTTCTTAAGGTTAGCAAAAATAACAACTGACTCTCAAGACTGAATGAAAAGACTCCACACATTGATGGCCACTTGGATTCAAATAGGATTACTAGAACATGAGTGTGTCTAAGCTGGTTCCACCATAAGAGAACTGTGCTTTCTTTAACCTTATCAAGTCTTTTTTTTTTTTTTCTGAGAGAGAGAGAGAGAGAGAGATAGGCAGGCCAGTGCGGGGGGGGGGGGTATGTGGTCTCAGGCATAGGGTCCTCAGCTCTGCATGGTAAGCTTCCTCCCCAGAACTGCATGTTTGTTTTAACTTCAATTGTTAGGTTATGAAAGTCTTTCACTCTAGGGGGTCGGGCGGTAGTACAGTGGGTTAAGCGCAGGTGGCGCAAAGCATAAGGACCGGCGTAAGGATCCCAGTTCGAGTCCCCGGCTCCCCACCTGCAGGGGAGTCGCTTCACAGGCAGTGAAGCAGGTCTGCAGGTGTCTGTTTCTCTCTCCCTCTCTGTCTTCCCCTCCTCTCTCCATTCTTTCTGTCCTATCCAACAACAACAACAATAATAATAACAACAATGATCAGCAACAAGTCCTGGGTCTCAGTAATAAACCAGTCTGTTAAAAAAAAATGAAAAGAAAAAAAGAGAGTCTGTTACTCTAAGAAAATGGTGACCATTCAATATTCTTCCTTTGTGGTCAAATTAAAAATGATTTCTCCAGAAATTCAATGATGGACAGATCTTTCTTCAATAAAAATTACTCTTAATTGGACTCTTTTCAGAGACGCTTTCAAGAGAGTCTCCTGTTTACTAAGGCAGAAGCATACATTTCTCTACCACATATTCCTAAAGAGAAATATTTTCCACCCAGAGCTATAAGAATAAACACCTCTTTCCCAGACTGACTCAGGCTAGGAAGGGGAAAAAAAAAAAACAAACAAAAGAACCCAAGCCAGTCAGAACTGACCAGAACGTTCCATGGAAGAATGAAACTGGGTGAGTTTTCCTCCTCCAAGTTAAGAAAATTCAAAAAATTTTCTTTCCTAATCATTTAAAACTGCCATTTACCTCTAGACTTCTTTTACTTGGAAATGTTCTCTTAGCCCTGAAACAGGCCTCCTTATCCTCTGCAAACAGATCCCAGTCACTTCCTGTGGGTTTTCCTTGCACTAATTTGAGATCTTTTACTCAGGAAGCTTCCCAAGTGTCAAGATTTTGGATAATAAAAACTGAAACTGACCATTGACGCTAGAACTACATATAGGCTAAGTGGCTGAGAGGGGGAAAAAAACAAACAACTCAGGGGCATAAAGTTGACTAGTTACTTCAGTTACAGGCTCAAAGAACAATGAGGCTAGCTGACCTCATACAAGCTACTGCTCTTCAAATGGCCATGTCTGCTTTTATTACTCTCTGCCTTTGTTCTCACGGAGGGTCCCCTGCTCCAGTGCCCTCTTTAGACAGACAGGGATAGGTGGGATGGGGAGGAGATACCTGGCTCTGAAGCTGCCTCCCCACTGCCTCCCCCCACTGTGGTTGAAACTTGGTTGCAAGCACAGCAAAGCAAGCACACTATCCAGCTAAACTATCCTAATTAATTAATTAGTTAATTAAGTGATTTATTATTGGATAGAGACCGAGAGAAATTGAGAGGGGAGGGAAAGATAGAGAGGGAGACAGAGAGACACCTGCAGCCCTACTTAACCACTTGTGAAGCTTTCCCCCTGCAGGTGGGGAGCTATCCTAATTATTTATTTGTTTATTTATTCCCTTTTTGTTGCCTTGTTTTATTGTTGTGGTTATTATTGTTGTTATTATTGATGCTGTCATTGTTGGATAGGACAGAGAGAAATGGAGAGAGGAGGGGAAGACAGAGACGGGGGAGAGAAAGACAGACACCTGCAGACCTGCTTCACCACCTGTGGGGAGCCAGGGGCTCGGACAAGGATCCTTATGCCGGTCCTTGTGCTTTGGGCCACGTGTGCTTAACCTGCTGCGCTACTGCCCGACTCCCCCTAATTTTTTTAAAGACACAGAGAGAAACACCAGAACACTGCTCAGCTCCGGCTGATGGTGGTGCAGGGAACTGACTAAACCTGGGACTGTGGAGCCTCAGGCATGAGAGTCTCTGTGTATTATGCTTTCTCCTCCCCCACCCAAGCTGAACTATCTTGCTGGTCCTGAAAGCGTCATTTGAAAAGCAGGTAGGTATTAGGCAGGGTAGATAGCATGATTACTCAAAGAGACTCTCATGCCTATGGCCCCAAAGTCCCAGGTTCAATCCCCAGCAGGCAGTGGCTGTGGAGCACCTGGTTAAGCGCACGCATCACAGCGCACAAGGACCCAGGTTCAAACCCCTGGTCCCCACCTGCAGGGGGAAAGCTTTATGAGTGGTGAAGCAGGGCTGCAGGTGTCTCTCTTGTCTTTTTCCTTCCCTATCTCCCCTTCCCTCTTAATTCTTCCTCTCTGTCTCTATCCAATAATAGGTAAATAAAAATAATTAAAAAAAACCCTCAACCCCCAGCACCACTATAAGCCAGAGCTGAGGAGTGTTCTGGTTAAAAACAAACAAACAAAAAGGCTGCTTAGCACGTACTCCACGATGAACAAATCACTACTAAATGTAAAAGAAAGAAAACTCTTTCCAGCGACCTTGGAAATCTCGTTGAGAATGTCTTGGTATTTATTTTTGGAGGACACATGTCCGGACTGTTCCAGCGCCCGCAGATTCCTCTGGATCTTCCTTTTCTTTTGCTCCAGGGGCAGCTGTGTGTCTGCTGCCGACTGGCTGTTCTTGGCCTCCTCAGGAGTCCTGGAGTCCAGGGCAGCGCGGCTCGCCATGTCGTTGGAGTGATCAAGTTCCTGGAAAGGGAAGATGAACACGCTGACTCCCCCTCTGTTCCCCTCATCTCCCATATTCAGACGCTGCAAGCTGCAAGTTAACGTCTAAACAGAAGAGGGCCTGCAGTCAAGGTCCGGGGACACAGTCTGCTCTTCCTGGGTTTTCAAGTACGGTTTTGAGAAAGACATCACCCTTTTCTTTTTCTTCCTTCCTTCCTTCCTTCCTTCCTTCCTTCCTTCCTTCCTTCCTTCCTCCCTCTCTTTCTTTCTTCCTTTCTTTCTTTCTTTCTTTCTTTCTTTCTTTCTTTCTTTCTTTCTTTCTTTCCTTTTTCTTGTTCTTTGTCTCTTTCTTTTTTTACCAGAGCACTGCTCAGCTCTGGCTTATGATGGTGCGGGGGACTGAACCTGGGACTTTGGAAACTCAGGCATGAGAGTCTCTTTGCCTCACCATGATGCTGTCTAGCCCCGCCTTCCTCACGCCTTTTCTTTTAAATGTTATTTTACTGGAGGGTTAAGGGTGTTCAGTACAGGTGTCGCATCTCCCCATGACAGTTGTCTGCAGAACACTCTCACCCCCAGTTAGGGCCTTTCCCGCCCTCACGCTCCGAGGCCCCACGACCCCCAGCCCTGCATCCTCCTTCCTCCAAATCTTTTGCTGTGGTGCAGTTCACCGAGCCCAGTCCAAACGTTCATCTTTATTCCTTTGGAGAGATATAGCGGTAGTGGGCAAGTCTAACCTGAGAAATTCTAAATAGTGATTTTATTGCCAAGGTGACAAAGTACCTTAGTAACAGAGTACCTTAAGTACCTTAAGTACCTTAGTACCTTAGGACAGAGAGAAATGGAGAGAGGAGGGGAAGACAGAGAGGGGGAGAGAAAGACAGACACCTGCAGACCTGCTTCACCGCCTGTGAAGCGACTCCCCTGCAGGTGGGGAGCCGGGGTTCGAACCGAGATCCTTATGCCTGTTCTTGTGCTTGGCGCCACCTGCGCTTAACCCGCTGCGCTACAGCCCGACTCCCAACTTCTGTATTTTAGAGCAAAGATCTGTGATGGCCTTCATGGCCTGTGACTCTCCACAAACAAAGCTGACGTGAATGCTCAGTGGGTCTGGCTGCTCCAGGTCTAATAATTGAAAGAATCCCACGCAGGAAATCAACACATAGCAGTTTCCCCTTTACTGGCATGCCGACGACAACAACAATAATAACTACAACAATAAAACAACAAGGGCAACAAAAGGGAATAAATAAATAAATAAAATAAATAAATAAAAAATAAAATACAGAAGTTATTCTTAGACAGCCAGCAACTACCTGCCGAGCATGAACCTAAGAGAACACAGATTTTTAAAAAATATTTACTTATTTATTTCCTTTTTGTTGCCCTTTTTGTTTTTTTTTATTGTTGTTGATGTTGTCATTATTGGATAGGACAGAGAGAAATGGAGAGAGGAGGGGAAGACAGAGAGGGGGAGAGAAAGACAGACACCTGCAGACCTGCTTCACTGCCTGTGAAGCAACTCCCGCAGGTGGGGAGCCGGGGGCTCGAACCGGGATCCTTATGCCGGTCCTTGTGCTTTGCGCCATGTGCGCTTAACCCGCTGTGCTACTTACTGCCCGACTCCTGAAGAACACAGATTAAAAAAAATATATTTTATTAGAGACAGAAGGAAACTGAGAGGGAAGGGGTTGATAGAGAGGGAGAGAGACAGAGATGCCTGCAGCCCTGCCTCACCACTTGTGAAGCTTTCCCCCTGCAGGTGGGGACCAGGGGCGTGAATCCGGGTCCTTGTACACTGTGACATGTGAGCTTAAAAATTTTTATTTCATATAATTTTATTTGACCACAGTTTTTCTCTGTCTTATGGTGGGGATTAAGGCCAGGGGTTGAAGGAAAAAAGGAAGGAAGGAAGGAAAAAAGTCAGGAAGGAAGAATGCATCGTAGGGTTAGGAAGGCAGGCAAGTGGTAGCACACAGGACTTTCATTTGGTAAGATGGCACCACCAATAGCCAGATCTGAGAGCTGAGTAATGGTCTAGTCAAAAATAAAATCCTTACTGGAAAAAAAATGCATTTTAAAAGATGCTGACTGTGGTCCAGGAGATGGCACAGTGGATCAAAGATTGGACTCTCAAGCAGCAAGTCCCATGTTTAATCCCTGGCAACACATGTGCCAGGATGATGTCTTGTTCTCTCTCTCTCTCCTTCTATCTTTCTCATTAATAAATAAATAAAATCTTGGGGCTGGCTAGGTGTTTCTCAACAGCTGGTTGAGCACACGTTACAGTGCACAAGGACCTGAGTTCAAGCCCCCAGTTCCCAACTGCAGGGGGACAGTTTTATGAGCGGTGTCACAGGGCTGCAGGTGTCTCTTCTCTATTTCCCCCTTCCCTCTTAATTTCTGACGGTCTCTATCCAAGAAATCAGTAGGTAATAAAAATAACAACTAATCAACTCTTTTAAGAAAAAGGTGTTGATTAAAAACTCAACACACAACATAACTCGGGTTACTTACACCAGGCTGTCTGTGGGGAGATGATGATGTTCTAATTCAATGGGCTCAAATGTTTGCTCCCAGAGAAGTTGGTAAATGGTGCTTTTGTGGGAGATACTTTTTCATTTCTTCAAGTTAGAAAATACGTGAACTCTGAAAGGCATTTCCCCCCTTGCATCCTGTGGGTAAGAATTCTCCTCCCCTGACTGAGCTGCCAGTTCACTGTGTGATAAAAGTTTATGATGAACATTCTGGGGCTTGTAAGACCCAGAGGCATCTGCCTCCTGTAGGATTCCACTGCACTCAGCAGAAACACTTTGATGCTCATTCTTTCATTCCTCTCAATACTCTGTACGCGCTTTAAACGTGGCTCCACTGACCAGAGGAAGAGAGAACACACTTCCCTTTCAAACCACGGCACACACAGCTTTTCTGGTAACACTAACCATTTGGCATTGAGGGCTACTAAGAAAATAACATCTGCTGTAAATGCTGTTCTCTCTTTCTTTTTAAGGACTTACTTTTTTAAAACCAGGGTTTTAAAAAAATATATATCTTTATTTATTGGATACAGACAGCCAGAAATCAAGAGGGAAGGGGGTGACAGAGGAGAGAGAGAGAGAGAGAGAGAGAGAGAGAGAGAGAGAGAGAGAGAGAGAAATACCTATAACACTGCTTCACCACTTGCAAAGCTTTACTCCTGAAGGTGGAAACTGGGGGCTCGAACTTGGGTCCTTGCACACTGTAACATGTACACTCAACTAGGTGTGCTACCACCCGGCCCCTGTACATGCCATTCTCTACTCAAAGACCAAATTACCTGTTGTGCAGTTGCTGGCGTCTCTAAGATCTCCATCAACGTGTTCCCTGGTTGATTCCGGATCACGTCAATTATCAACATTTTAGTCCTTAGAAAACAGAGAAAGCATAGAGAAACCTTTTAGATGACATTCCTGATGCAAAAGCAAGCAAGCAAGCAAACAAAAAAGCATGCTTCTCTCAAGAGAGTGCACACACACACACACACACACACACACATACCAGCTCCAAAGACTCCAGCCCACTCCCACCTTATTAGATAATCCTGGAAATAAAATAGTCTTGCAGAAATCCAGCACGTCTGCTCTGAGGCCCCTGACAGTTGAGGAATGCCTGATAATCCAAATCTGGGTTTTTAAATGCTCCATGTAGGCTATGCTGCCAGCACCATGGATGCAAGGAGCTGTAAGGTTTCCTATGCAAATACTTCCTTATTTTATTATTATTTTTTTAGACCGAGGCTATTATTTGTTTGTTTATTTGCAGAGCAGAAAGGAAGCATCCTGCCAATATGACTGACCTTAGTGGGGAAAGAAGTGGTATCTAAGATCCTTACTCTTTCCTGAAATTCCCGAGTCTGCTAATATGTCATAAGCCTTTAAAAATTTTTTTATTATATTATATTATATTTATTTATTTATTTGATAGAGATAGCCAGAAATTGAGAGGGATGGGGGAGATAGGGAGAGAGACAGAGAGACACCTGCAGCCCTGCTTCACCACTCGCAAAGCTTTACCCCTCTAGGTGGGGACCAAGGGCTCAAACCCAGGTCCTTATGCACTGTAACATGTGTGCTCAACCAGGTGCACCACCACCCAGCCTCTGTCTATCATAAGCCTTTAGGAGGATGGTCCGGGAGGTGGTGCAGTGGACAAAGCCTTGGACTCTCAAGCATGAGGTCTTAAGTTCAATCCCCGGCAGCACATGTACCACAGTGATGTCTGGTTCTTTCTATTTCTCTCTCTCTGTCTCTCCTCCTGTCTTTCATATTAATAAATAAAATATCAAAACATAAAAAAGACTTTAGAATCCAGACCAACTGTTTGCCTCCCTGCTCTGAGATCATTGTGGGGCAGTTTCACAGCTAACAGGAGGCTGACACAACTCCAGTGCTGGGTACTTAAGACTCTCAGGGGCCTGACAGAGGAACGAACAAACAGGCTTGGGTCTCTGTCTTCAATTGCTGGAGAATAAAGAGTGACTCACTGCAGAGTCAAGAGTTGAAAAAATGTGGCCTGGAAGGCGGTGCAGTGAAGTTAACACTGGTCTGTAAAGTAGGAGGCCCTGAGTTCCTTCCTTGGCATTGCACATGCCTGAGTGGTGTGCTGGTTCTCTCTCTTCTCCTCTCTGCCATAAACAAGCAGATAAATTGGGCCAGTGGTGGTGCACTCAGTTAAGCACACATAGTACTAAGCACAAGGACCAGTGGAAGGACCCAGGTTCCAGCCCCCGGTCCCCACCTGCAGGGGGTCTGCTTCATGATTGGTGAAGTAGATCTGCAGGTGTCTCTCTTTCTCTCTCGCACTCTCTCTCCCCCTCCTCTGTCAATTTCTCTTTGTCCTAACCAATAAAATGGGAAAAAATGGCCACCAGGAGCAGTGGATTCCTAGTGCTGGCACCAAGCCCCAGTCATAGCCCTGAAGGCAAAAAAAAAAAAAAAAAAAAAAACCTCAAAACAAACAAACAAGCAAACAAAACCATCTCTGGAATTGCTAGAAGCCATTAAAAATAGGTATTGTTTAGGGTAATTGTCCACTCTTTCCGTTATTAAAGACCAGTTCGATAATCATGAACAAGATTTTGATGTGAAAGGCAAGTGACCAAGCTTATAGCCATGGGGGCAGCAAGACTGGGTACAGTTTTCCTCTCCAAAACAGGTTCAGTGAAGTTCCCCTCAGCACTCGCAGGTCTAAGCCAGCTGTGAAGGTTCACTTTCTTTCTGCCTCTGTGATCCTGTTTAATCCCAGCTCTCTCAGAGATACGCTATCACCAGATGATGAATCTCTTCCTAAACCACGGCCGGAAATGTTCGCCCAGCACGAACATGTTAGCAAATGAAACAAAACATTGTTCACGTCTGGAAATACAGGGACAATGGCTCACAAGTGTCAGAGGAAACCCTCATTGTTAATTATACATCTTTTTTTTTTTTTGAGAATCAGGTAAAATCCAACAGGCCATCTGTAAACAGTTTATGTCTCATTTCCTATTTATTGCCAAGTGTGTATGACAAGAATGATCACAACCACTTCCTCTGGTCCCCTGGACCTTCAGAGGCTTGATGTGTCATTTGGGAATGCACAGCTGATGATGACCATGTGGGCTGTGTACACAGCTGATGGTGACCACGTGGCTGTGTATACACATCTGATGATCACCACGTGGGCTGTACACAGCTGATGGTGACCATGTGGGCTGTGTATACACAGCTGATGATCACCACGTGGGCTGTACACAGCTGATGGTGACCACGTGGGCTGTACACAGCTGATGGTAACCACGTGGGCTGTGTACACACAGCTGATGATGACCACGTGGGCAGTGTACACACAGCTGATCATGACCACATGGGCAGTGTACACACAGCTGATGGTGACCATGTGGGCTGTGTACACACAGCTGATGGTGACCATGTGGGCAGTGTACACACAGCTGATGGTGACCATGTGGGCTGTGTACACACAGCTGATGGTGACCACGTGGGCTGTGTACACAGCTGATGGTGACCACGTGGGCAGTGTACACACAGCTGATGGTGACCACATGGGCTGTGTACACACAGCTGATGATGACCACGTGGGCAGTGTACACACAGCTGATCATGACCACATGGGCAGTGTACACACAGCTGATGGTGACCACGTGGGCTGTGTACACACAGCTGATGGTGACCATGTGGGCTGTGTACACAGCTGATGGTGACCACGTGGGCTGTGTACACACAGCTGATGATCACCATGTGGGCTGTGTACACACAGCTGATGACCACGTAGGCTGTGTACACACAGCTGATGGTGACCACGTGGGCAGTGTACACACAGCTGATGGTGACCATGTGGGCTGTGTACACACAGCTGATGGTGACCATGTGGGCTGTGTACACAGCTGATGGTGACCACGTGGGCTGTGTACACACAGCTGATGATCACCATGTGGGCTGTGTACACACAGCTGATGACCACGTAGGCTGTGTATACACAGCTGATGGTGACCACGTGGGCTTTGTACACAGCTGGTGGTGACCATGTGGGCTGTGTACACACAGCTGATGGTGACCACGTGGGCTGTGTACACACAGCTGATTATAACCACTGACCCTCGGTGTCTGGGGCTTACAGAGCTGTGTGCTCTGTCCTACACACAATCACCATCGTAGACATGAATAGATAGGAACAAGGGATAAAATATAAAGCTTAGAATGATTCAGAAGAAAATAAACAAAGTGACTGTTTTTATTTGAAGTCATTCTAGGAACTACTAATGATATCTGCTTCCAGGAAACGGTCAGCAGTTTCCTCAGAGAAGTTATCTAATGGCCCAGTTGAGTGGAGTCACTCACTGTAGCTCGCCTCACAAGGGCAGTGTTTATCTGGGAGTTGTTGGGGGGAGGGGTCAAACTCCCTAGAATCTCTTTTAATTCCAGGTCTCTGGAATCCATAGCCAAATATTGACCCCAGACATCTCACATGTAAGTAATTGTCCAGTTCCTAGATTCTTTCCACCCTGGGATCTCTATTCTCATCTGCTCTGTTCCTCCTTTTTGGTTCCTGTTCATTAATCCTTTTGTCCTGTTTCATATCTTGCCACTTTTCAGTCACCAAGTTGCAGACACTGTCATTATTACATCCTGACTTCCCTGAGAAGACACTCTCACCCATGTGTCCTGGAACCTCCCCTCCCCAGAGCCCTGCCCGACTAGGGACAGACAGACACAGGCTGGGGGTGTGGATCCACCTGCCAACACCCATGTCCAGTGGAGAAGCAATGACAGAAGCCAGAACTCCCACCTTCTGCATCCCGAAAATATATTTAATTCAAACTGCCAGTGGGGGAGAAATGTTAGGGGAAGATGACCAGAGGGCTCTGAATTCCATCAGGACCCAGAGAAAGAAGAAAAAGGGAGGGACATATGGATGTAATAACAGGTGTAGGTGTGACTTGGAAAGGAAGAGAAGATGGGACCATAGAGGGAAAATAAAAGGGCCAATCTATACAAATAGAGACAGATAGTTGTAGAGATAATAGCCAACACATGTCTGCAACCTTAGAGAAAGGCTGCAGCTCCCAGTGGAGGGACTGGGGATCCAGAACTCTGGTGGTGGAACAGTGTGGGGTTGCACCCTTGTTATCTAGTAATTTTATTAATCAATATTAAATCACTAATAAAAAAACCCAAAAAATAGAAATGAAAATAAAAAAGCACCCGGCCCCCTTTATATACATTTTAAAAATTAGAGGAGCTGAGCAATAGTGCAGCGGGTTAAGCGCACATGGCGCAAAGTGCAAGGACAGGTGTAAGGATCCCAGTTTGAGGCCCGGCTCCCCACCTGCAGGGGAGTCGCTTCACAGGCGGTGAAGCAGGTCTGCAGGTGTCTGTCTTTCTCTCCCCCTCTCTGTCTTCCCCTCCTCTCTCCATTTCTCTCTGTCCTATCCAACAAGGATGACATCAATAACAACTACAACAATGAAAAACAACAAGGGCAACAAAAAGGTGAAAAGAACCCCAAATAAATAAAGAAAAATAATATACACAGGGGTTTGCTGGTCATGGTTGCGCTCAGACCTTACAGGAGGTATCTGAGCCCACACAGAATCATCACCTGCTGTGAGGCCGGAGCTCTGAGACCCCAGTCACATGCTACCCGCTCGCTCTCCCATTTAACCAGCAGCACCTGCACCTTTCCTGCTAGCCGCCCTGCAGTGGCCAAAGCCGAAAAGGAACTTCTGATTGTGGCAGCTAAGGATATGCCCAGTATTCGAGATTTTTTTATTTTTAAAGATTTTATTTATTTATTAATGAGAAACATAGGAGGAGAGACAGAAAGAGTCAGACATCACTCTGGTACATGTGCTGCCAGGGAATGAACTCAGGACCTCATGCTTGAAAGTCCGATGCCCTATCCACTGCGCCACCTCCCGGACCACAGCATTCAAGATTTTAATAATGGATAAGATCTTAGCACCATCCTTCAAGCATCACATTAATCACTCAGTACTTGTGTCAGTTTGGGTCAGAGCAAGGCAATCTTTCAGTTGGGAATAATAAAGCTAAATCACTCGATGGGAAAAATTCTTCAGAGATGACAACAACAACACTCAGGCTATTAAGTATGATTAATAACCGCAGACCTTAACTTCTGCTTAAAACATACTTTTTGTAGAACAAACAGATTTAAAGGCCATAAGGATCCAATATTTTAACTCAAATCATAAACTAGAGTAAAAGAGATGATTAAATGATTCCTTATCACGTCTAAGCTCAGCATTTCCTGAGCTCACTGGGGCCCTTCTTGGTCCTGCCTCTCTCCGTCTGTCCTATGGGTGAGGAAACAGAGTTGGATGACAAGTGGCGGACGGCGCTGGACTCCTAGGACTTCCTGGGCTGTTCAGCCAGGCTGTGTTTGTTCTTTCCACACTGCCGGTAGAGACAAAATGGCAGTGGCCCAAACTGAGGCTTATTATGGTGTAAACACACAGAAAGGAAACGGAAACAAATGTCTCTTCCCACTCAAATATCTGCCTCCTTCAAGTCTCACGGCTATGGGTCACTCCTTCCTTTGGTCTGGAAAGATGCTCTTGCAACAGTTGTGCAACGACTGCTCTGTCATCATTCTAATTTATCTATCTGTCTGTCTGTCTGTCTATCTATCTATTTACTTATTTGCCTCCAGGGTTACTGCTGGGGCTTGGTGCCTGCACTATGAATCCACTGCTCCTGGAGGCCTTTTTTTTTTTTTTTCCATTTTGTTGCCTGTGTTGTGGTTGTTGGGTAGGACAGAGAGAAATGGAGAGAGGAGGGAAGACAGAGGGGGGAGAGAAAGACAGACACCTGCAGACCTGCTTCACTGCTTGTGAAGCGACTCCCCTGCAGGTGGGGAGCCGGGGGCTCAAACCGGGATCTTTTTTTTTTATATATTTATTTTATTTATTTATTTCCTTTTGTTGCCCTTGTTGTTTTATTGTTGTAGTTATTATTGTTGTTGTTGTTGTTGGATAGGACAGAGAGAAATGGAGAGAGGAGGGGAAGACAGAGGGGAGGAGAGAAAGATAGACACCTGCAGACCTGCTTCACCACCTGTGAAGCGACTCCCCTGCAGGTGGGGAGCCGGGGTTCGAACCGGGATCCTTATGCCGGTCCTTGTGCTTTGCGCCACCTGCGCTTAACCCGCTGCGCTACAGCCCGACTCCCTCGAACCGGGATCTTTACTCCAGTCCTTGCGCTTTGTGTCATGTGCGTTTAGCTTAGCCCTCTGTACTACCGCCTGACCCCCACTTTCTTTCTATTTTGATTTAGAGAAAGAGACAGCAGAGAGGACATGGGGGACTGGGGGACAGAGAGACAGAGAGAGAGAGACATCGAGAGAGACAGAGAAAGCAAGCAGAGAGGCACCCTGCACCACTCCACCCTCCATGAGATGTGCGGTGCTGTCGGCAGGTCCCATACCATGCCAGGGTCTGAACATGGACAAGGGTATGTGCTAGCAGGCGGACTATCTCTGGCCCCTACAATTTTATATGCCATTAAAAAAAAATCTATGAATCAAGACTTAGATTAGATAGCCTCTAAGTTTACTGTCCATGAAACATTGTATAATCATCAATATCGGTATCTAAGTTTCACATATACATTGAAAATACTACATATTTAGAAATAAGACTTGCTCCCAGACAGATAAAGAATAGGAAAACTTTCAAGGGAGGAGATGGGATACAGAACTCTGGTAGTGGGAACTGTACCCCTGTTATCCTGTGGTCTTGTTGATATTTTTTTTTTAATATTTATTTATTTATTTATTCCCTTTTGTTGCCCTTGTCATCTTATTGCTGTAGTTATTATTATTGTTGTTACTGATGTCATCATTGTTGTTGGGTAGGACAGAGAGAAATGGAGAGAGGAGGGGAAGACAGAGAGGGGGAGAGAAAGACAGACACCTGCAGACCTGCTTCACCGCCTGTGAAGCGACTCCCCTGCAGGTGGGGAGCTGGGGACTCGAACCGGGATCCTTGCACTTTGCACCAGGTGTGTTTAACCTGCTGCACTACCGCCCGACTCCCCTTGTTGATATTTTTTATTTTATAAATAATAATAAAGAAAAGAAATAAGACTTGCCTAACCTGGTGATGAAGCTGATGGATGCAGATTTCTCTGCCAGCCAAAAATAGGAGATTCCTATTTAGCCTGATGTCAGAAGCTATTTTTTGGGGTTTGAGAGTGTACGGAAATTTTCCATGTGAATTAATGGTACTAGAGTTCTACACGCACCCCCACCCCACCCCAAATAATATAACAAATATAGTAAAAAATAGAGGCTTTTGGCTAGCAAAAAAAAACAAAAACAAAAAACAAAACAACTGTACCTTATGTCCATTTATAGGAAAGGCTATCCAGTCAACCCTCATTTCAAGTCGTTATCAACAATGATCACCGGCTGCTAAGGGGGATCTCTGCCGAGAACGAACTCTCAAAAATAGGCTGTGAAGAATGCTTTCCAGGTCTCCCGAAAGTTTATGTGCAAGGAGCTGTCTCATCTATTAAAATACGACTCCACCTGTCTCTTTGTATCAACGGAAAAGTTGGCCCTACAATTCACACAGACTTGCAAGGGATCTCTAGTAACCAAGATAATCTTGACATAGCACGTGTTGGAAGACTTGCCTGTCTCAATTGCAAAGCCTACAACTACAAGGTGGCAATGGTCAGCATGGCATGGCACTAGAAAAAGACAGCTACACAGAGCAGTAGGATCGAGACAGGAAGCAGATTAGTGCTCGCCGGAGGAACTGGAGAGCGGCTGTGTAACATGTACAAGTTTTATTTTGGGGGGTGATGATTATGTTTCAGAAACAGTGATGGTTGTCCCATGTGATGGATATAATCAGTGCCAGTGAGATATGAATATATTTACTTTTATTATTGGCTAGAGATAGAGAAATTGAGAGGGGTGGGGGAGGTAGAGAGAAAGAGAGACAGAGAGACACCTGCAGCCCTGCTTCACCACTTGGGAAGCTTTCCTCCTGCAGGTGGGGACTGAGGGCTTGAACCTGGGTCCTTGTGCACTGTCCTGTGTGCGCTTAACCAGGTGTGCCACTGCCTGGCCTCGTGGAGTGAAAAATTTAAAAATGAAAGTAAAGCTTATGCTATGTGTGTTTTACTATAGTAAAAAAAATTAATTAATTAAATGACTGATGGACTTCCAGTTAGAACGGCGGTGACAAGGAGAGTTGCCGTCTGTGTCTAGCACATGATGAGAGAGGGACGCAGGCTAAGGCAGTGGGACAATGTCCCAGCATCCTCTAGTGCAGACATATGTCTGCACAACATTCCTGACTTTCCTGGTTTTACATTTAAAACACAAAATCCAAAAGATTACAGGACTATGGAGGCCCATTTTCAAAAGCACAGGTAAGTAAATAATCTATGATATTCAGATTACTTAATACGACATACTGATAATTTTAAGTCATTAACGCAGATGCCCGAGATAAAAGCATTTACAAAATAGTGTTCACCTAACAGACAAAAACAATTCTATGGGCATTTCTCGCCATTCCTGTGAGAACAAACACTATGAAGTCCTGAGTTATTTGGTCTAATGTAATTCAGCGGCTGAAGCACACATTTTGCACACTGCATTTGGAACCTAATAAACCAACTTCCTCTGTTTTTTTTTCCTGCTGTCCTGCCCTGAGTAGACTGTGTAAGTCACTTTGACGTGGCAAGGAGCAGTCTAAAGGCTCTGAATGCCTTCAGTTCTTCTGAGGCCAATGCTACATGCTAGACCTGAAACTTGGTCTCTCTTCTCTGGTGGACTGGAGCCCTCCACCATCAGACTTCCGACGCCTGAAAGCAGCAACTGTAACTAGCTCATTCAAACTGCATGCTCGGCCGCCCGTGTCAGATTATGTGCTCATGGAATGAATGAGCAGGCCCTAGAAGACCAGAGGACCAAATACCTACATCTAGCAGAAGCACGGAACATCACACGGTGAATTCACTTGTCTTATGGCCGCCCGTGTCACAGGTGAGTCAGTATGCAGAAAGAAGTCAGCTGGAAAATGAGCGCTATTTGAGGCCTACCTGTGGTTTTCAGAAAACTCTTGTTCCAAATGACAATATACTCAGACCTCAGTACACGAAGGTTGGAAATAGCAAGTGAAGTAAGTGTCTACTTACTGCTTTCTGTCCCAATTCCCCACCTCCCTTCTGCACCTTGGTCTAATATACAGCTCCCCTAATGTACTGGTAGCACAGTCTTTGAGTTCTGAAGACTGCATTGCTTCATGAGCTCTTGTTTTTTGGTTTATGGTATTGGATTTCTGGTGTTGCACTATGGGAAATATATACATATCTATTTACCAGAGCACTACTCAGCTCTGGTTTATGGTGGTTCAGGGGGTTGAACCTTGGACTTTAGAACCTCATGCACGAAAGTCTCTTTGCATAACCATTATGCTATCTCTCCCCGCCTATAGATGATATTCTTTCTAGCACATGCTACCATGCACAAGGACCGGGGTTCAATCCCCTCGTCCCCACCTTCAGAAGGGAAGTTTCAGAAGTGGTAGAGCAGTGCTATAGGTCTCACTCTTTCTCTATCTTCCCCTCCCCTCTTGATTTCTATGTCTCTATCCAAAATAAAATTAAACGATATTAATAATCTTTCTTGCTGCTACAATTCCTACAAGATTGCTATGGGAAAGTAAGAGAAATAGAGCCGTGAGTGCAGCCTTTGAGGTCTCTGAGGCAAAGAGGTCTCAATGAAGTCGAGAGCTAAGGAAGAGGTTTAGTAGGGTGGTGACATATATAACACACCTTCCTTTTACATTAAAGCTTTATACCAGATATTAAATTTCGTTCTGGGCATTTCCTTACCAGTTCCCTGTCCCCCTGCAATCTTATGACCACTCTCAAGCATTTACTTCCCTTCCGTCACTAAAGGCCTTTCATAGGTTAAGCCAGTCTATTTCCTAAAGGAAAGGAATTAAATTACTGCAAAGAAAAACTTAAAAGAAAAAAAAGACAGGCAAGTTTTCTAAACTATCCTAACATTCAGTCCCCCTCAAATCACAAGAGTCCATTATTCTTGTTGGGACAAACATACTTCACTATCCAGAGCTCCTGAGCGGAATTATCTGGGAGCCTGGGCTTCCCTGGGTTAGCGGGGTTCCAGCTCTTAGTTGGGGAGATGCACTCCCAGCCGACTTACTTTATCAGCAGGCTCTGGCCATCAATAGCTTCGCCATCCCCTAAGCCGTACTTGCTTGCCAGGTAGAGGGAGATCTCGGTCTTTGAGAGCTGACTTAGTGCATTTGCCTTGTTTGGGTCAGTGGGATCTATAGATCCTTCTCCTGTAGGAAAAAAAGTACAATGAAAACCGAATATTGCTATTCTTGCAGTTCACGCATAGTAACGGTGACATCACCAATGTAAAATAACATTCCTGTGGGACCTTCTCAGCTCAAGAATTTGCAAGGGGATCATGACCTTCAAACCTCACCAACCCCCAATTTTATTTTGTTTAAATAGCCTTATAAGTTTTTGACTTTGTTTGTTTTTTTAATATTTATTCCCTTTTGTTGCCCTTGTTTTACTGTTGTTGTTATTGATGTCATCATTGTTGGGTAGGACAGAGGGAAATGGAGAGAGGAGGGGAAGACAGAGAGGGGGAGAGAAAGACAGACACCTGCAGACCTGCTTCACCGCCTGGGAAGCGACTCCCCTGCAGGTGGGGAGCCGGGGGCTCGAACCGGGATCCTTATGCCAGTCCTTGTGCTTTGCGCCACCTGCGCTTAACCCGCTGCGCTACAACCTGACTCCCTAATTTTTGATTTTTAAAATGCACAAGACATAGATATTAAAAATGAGAAAACATTACTAAATGAAGAAAATGCTCATATAAGAAATTCTTTCAGAACTCAAAATATTTCTTTTTAAAAAACTAATTAATTAATTAATTAATCTTTATTAGATAAAGACAGAAAGAAATTGAGAAGGGAGGGGGAGACAGAGAGAGGGAAAGAGACAGAGAGACACCGGCAGCCCTGCTTCACCACTTGTGAAGCTTTCCCCTTGCAGGTGGGGAGCAGGGGCTTGAGCCTGGGTCCTTGCACACCGTAATGTGAGCATTGAACCAGGTGTGCCACCACCGCCTGGCCTTTGCAAGATGTTTCTAATAAAACGAATTCTTCGGTTTTCTTTTCTGCTGTATCTAGAGTTACCTTCAAGAATATCAAGTTGCAGTCTAGGACACTGAATTATAGAGCCCGTAGTGCAGGCAGGGGGTAGTGTTGTCGTTACCCTGTCCCTTTCCCTTTGAAAAGTCAGTGTTAGGGCTGGCAAGACAGTCACCTGGGAGGGGCCTGCTCTGCTACGCCCTCAGCCCAGGGGCTAGTCTGACCTCCACCTCACACGGGAGCTTCCTTACTGGGGCGTCTCTCCTGCCCCCACCTTTTGTTCTATCTGCAAAAGTTGGTCTGCAGCAGGGAAACCCCGGTAATGATTTGTGTTAAATTGAGACACACCCAACCAACTAGCAGATACAAGCCAGAGGTAAGAAGAAGTAGATTCTTACCAAGAAACGATTCTACAGTGGGTACATCTCCTAGCACCTCCAACAGCTCATTCAGTACGTCCTGCTTCTCAGGAGCTATGGCGTCCTGGTGTTCCAACAGGAGCTTTGGAGAGAAAGCAACACACAGAGACACATCCACACACAGAGACACAGACACATAGGCACACACACACACAGAGACACAGACACACAGGCACACACACAGAGAGACACACAGACACACACACAGAGACACAGACACATAGGCACACAGACACAGACACACAGGCATACACACACACAGAGACACAGACACACAGGCACACACACACACACACACACACACAGACACAGACACACACACAGAGACACAGGCACACAGACACAGACACACACACAGAGACACAGACACACAGGCACATACACACACACAGAGACATAGACACACACACAGAGACACACACACACACAGAGACACAGATAGACACACACAGAGACACAGACACACACACAGACACAGATAGACACACACACACAGACACAGATAGACACACACACACAGACACAGATAGACACACACACAGACAGACACACACACAGACACAGATAGACACACACACACAGACACAGATAGACACACACACACAGACACACAGACACAGATAGACACACACACAGACACACAGACACACACACAGACACAGATAGACACACACACAGACACACACACACAGACACACAGACAGACACAGATAGACACACACAGAGACACAGACACACACACAGACACAGATAGACACACACACACAGACACACACACAGAGACACACACACACAGACACAGATAGACACACACACAGACACACACAGACACACAGACACACACACAGACACAGATAGACACACACACAGACACACACACACAGAGACACACAGACAGACACAGATAGACACACACAGAGACACAGACACACACACAGACACAGATAGACACACACACACACATACACACACACACACACACACACACACACACACAGGCAAAAGTCAGTTCTCAAATGCCATTATGCTTCCCTGCTTGGTTTTTCACAGTGATTATTTCCTCACATTATTAGAATCTGAAATACAAGTTTCATGTTTATTAAAATGTAATACCACCAACAGTTTGTGATTTTATCAGAAAAATGAGAGATGTTCTCCACAGAGCCCTCTTCCACTAGGGAAAAATACAATCAGCCTCGGGGTGTGGATCCACCTGTCAACACCCATGTCCAGCAGAGAAGCCATTCCAGAAGCCAGACCTCCCACCTTCTGCTCCCCATGGAGATCTTTGGTTCATGCTTCTATAAGGATAAAGAAAGGGAAAACTTTGTGGCCTGGGAGATGGAGGAGTTGCTAAAGCATTGGACTCTCAAGCATGGGGTCCCAAGTTCAGTCCCTGGCAGCACATGTACCAGAGTGATGTTTGACTCTCTTTCTCCTCCTGCCTTTCTCATGAATTAATAAATAAAATCTTAAAGGAAAAAAAAAGAATAGGGAAACTTCCACTGGAGGGGAGGGGATATGGAACTCTGGTGGTGGCAACTGTGTGGGATTGTACCCCTCTAATCCCACAGTCTTGTCGATCATTGTTAAATCACTAATAATAAAATTATTATTAGTGATTATTAGAAGAGAATTATAATATAATTATTATTAGAAGAGAATGTGAGGTGTTCACACCCCCGCTTTTAGGCAGATTTCCCCAGGCCTGATGAGGGGCAACCCTCTCCCACTGAAGTCCTCTGCTCTACTTTTGTCTCCTTCAGAAAATACCCAAGTGGGGAGTAAAGAGTGTAACACAAGGCTGAGGTAATACTGGCAGCAAATGGAAGGACATTTAATTTTCAGGAAAATCTATGCATAACCAAAATACTATCGGTATTGTAAAAACGACTCCTATTAGCTGCTTTAATCTGTGTGGCACTGAAGATTACTCATGAGTAGGGATGGCACAAACAGCCAGAGCTCTCCCGGACCACAAGTCTACACAGACCAGGTCCTTTCCCCTCCCACAACTCCCGAGAGGATGGGAGGCAGGTACTTCAGGGCAAAGGTCTTGCCGGGTCTCAGAGGAAACACTCCTCTCTCTTCAGCACAGACACGAAAAGCCAACAGGACAACATATCTGTGTTTGCTTTTCAGTCCAAATGAAAAAATGTCCAAGCTATGAACCTGATATTCCTGATGATGAGAAACATACACTTAGTTTTGAGGGGCTGCGTTGTAAACCTCTGAGTCCTAACACTTCTGTTCTTGCTTCTGATGACTACAAAGCATGAAGGATCCCTTAGAACACTCCTTAAGACTATTCTCCACAGTGACGCTGAGTTGTGAAATAAGTAATGAAAACAACTACCAGATGGTTTCACTCATATATGGAATCCAGAGATCTGATACACATGGACGTGCAAGAAAACCAACAAACCCAGAAGCAAAACAAACAAACAAAAAAAACCTGTTTTGAAGATTTTGTGAAAACTCTGGTGGTCAACTTTGGGAGGTGGAAGGGTGGGGACACAGGTCATTGGTGGTGGGTGCAGTGTGGAACTAAGGATACCCTGAGAATCTTATAACCCACTGTTGGTCACAAATAAAAAATGGGGCAAAATATCTTAAATAAAAAAATAATGTGATGTCATTAAAAATAAAGACTGCTCTCCGCAGGGCTGGGACCAATTAGCACTCCCACCAGCAGCTGCAAAAAGGTTCCATTTCCCTCACCTCTTCCTCAACACTCTTTCTGTATTTTCTTTTTCTTAATTTTTTTAATTATCTTTATTTATTGGATAGAGACAGCCAGCTATTGAGAGGAAGGGAGGGATAGAGGGGGAGAGAGACAGAGAGGCAGCTGCAGCCCTGCTCCACCACTCATGAAGCTTTCCCCCTGCAGGTGGGAAAGGGGACTTGAACCTGGGTCCTTCCACATTGGAACATGTGTGCTCAACCAGGTGCATTACCACCCGGCCTCTCTTTTTCTTTTTTTAAACTAGAGCATTGCTGAACTCTGGCTTATGATGGTGCAGGGGACTGAACCTGAGACTTTGGAGCCTCAGCCCTGAGTTTCCTCGCAGAACCATTGTGCTAGCTCCCCCCACCCTCCCCTGTCTCTTCTTTGTCTGACACTCTCACTGCTGTCTTTATGTGCACTTCTCCGACAATTAACGACCTGCAGCATTTTTTTTATACATCTGTTGGCCTTTTTGATCTCTTCTTTGGCGCTGATTCTGTCCGTGTCCTCTCAACCGGCGGTCACACAGAATGCTAGAATGAACCTGACCTTATGACCCACAAGATCCCTCTCCTGAGGACACAAAGGAAGAAGAACTCTTATGTACACGTACGTTCATAGCAGCACAATTTCTAACAGCCAGACTTGGAAGCCATCTAGTTACCTAACAACAGATGAGTGACTAGGAAAGTCACAAGAGAAATACAGAATACTACTAAGCTGTTAACAGTGATGAAGCTGTTCCCTTTGCCTCATCGCGGATGGAACTTGAAGGCATCATGTTAAGTGAAATAAGCCAAGAAGAGAAGGATAGATATTGGATGATTTTACTTATAGGTGGAACTTAAGAAGGACAGACGGAGAAAACATTCAAAGAAAAGAGTAAGACTGGGAGGGAGGGAGTGGGAGGGAATTGAGGAAGCCTTAGAACCCTGATGTGTGATGGTGGAAAAGGGCCCCAAGTTGGAGGTGAGAGTGTTTTGCAGACATCTACCATGGGAAGATGAGAAGTTGTACCTGTCAACAACTGTAAACCAGTGTACACACACACACACACACACACACACACACACACACACACACACACACACACACCACCACCACCACCACCACCACCAAGTGATATAGAAAAAAAAGCGCCCCCTAAAAGAACTTGTTTTGAGGTTGAACATAATCCTTGGTGAATAAGGGGCGAGCATGAGGTCAGAGACCTAGCAAGCCATGCTGTACCATTCCCATGCCTGCTTCAGACATCTCCTTACTTGAGACAGTAAACAGGACAATTTTTTTTCCCCCGCAATTACTCCCATATGGTCATGTCTGCCTCAGACCTCACACAGGAAAGAATTCCAGATGGGTCCCACGCTATGTTTCTCAGAACTGGGGAATGTTTTCAATTCTTCTTAACAAAAGGGTGTCTACTTCTTCTCAATGAGTAACTGCCTACATTAATACAAAGCCATTTTCTTTCTGCTGTCACAGGGGAATCATCTCCAAGATAGGGAGGCAGAAAGCAGTAGCACACTGGGGCTCAGAGTCTGTACTAGTTCCTCTTTCTTTCTGTTTTTGTAAAGGATGAGAGAGAGGATAAAATAACAGAGCTGACCACACCAATGTGTCCTGGAGCTCAGCTTCCCCAGAGCCCTGCCCCACTAGGGAAAGAGAGAGACAGGCTGGGAGTATGGATGGACCTGCCAACGCCCACGTTCAGCAGGGAAGCAGTTACAGAAGCCAGACCTTCCACCTTCTGCATCCCACAGTGACCCTGGATCCATACTCCAGAGGGATAAAGAATAGGAAAGCTGTCAGGGGAGGGGATGGGATATGGAAATCTGGTGGTGGGAATTGTGTAGAATTGTACCCTTATCCCACGGACTTGTCAATATTTACATTTTATAAATAGATATTAAAAAAATAACAGAGAGGAAGGGGAGAGACCTGTCGCACTGTTCCACCACACGAGACTTCCCTCTGCAGATGGAGATGAGTGGTTGAACCCAGGTCCTCGTGCATGGTAATGTGCATTCTAGCAGATGTGCTATCATTCGTCCCCTAAAAAAGGATCTCATTCTAAAAGGGAATGTTACATCTGCATGAGGATAGAGTCTTCCGTGAGTGTGTCGCCGTGTAGACATTTCTCTGAGAGGGATACCATAAAGCAGATAAATGGCTCATTGCTAAGACCTGAGTCAGCCTGCTGGGTCCATGGAGACCATCTGTGCTCACACATGAATCAGTTTTAACTTCACAGAAGATGACTTTTGCAAATGGTTGGGTATATCTTTTCTGATCCTGGGAGTTTCAGTGAGGAAGTACAGCCTCTCAGACTCATTATTCAGACCATTCTTCTCAGACCCGCCTTTGTGGGGGCTCACTTATGTGACCCATTAGTGTTGTTACCTTTTTCCTTTTTTTTTTTTTTGGAAAATGTCAAGGTTTCCTATTATAACCTCCAAAGATTAATTTGTTTTATGAGAAAGAGACTGGGGCACTGCTTGACCCTGATACATGTGGTGCTAGGGACTGAAGCTGGGTCTTGGGCATTTAAGTCCTGTGTTCTATGTTCTTTTAAAAAATTTTTTATTTATAAGATGGAAATATTGACAAGACCATAGGATAAGAGGGGGCACATTTCCACACAATGCCTACCCCCCAGAGCTCCATATGTAATCCCCTCCCCTGATAGCTTTCCTATTCTTTATCCCTCTGGGAGTATGGACCCAGGGACATTGTGGGGAGCAGAAGGTGGGAGTTCTGGCTTCTGTAATTGCTTCTCCACTGTACATGGGCGTTGGCAGGTGGATCCACACTCCCAGCTTGTCTCTCTCTTTCCCTAGTGGGGCAAGGAAATGGGGAGGTGGGGCTCCAGGATACATGATGGGGTCCTGTGCTGCCCAAGGAAGTTGAGTTGACATCATGGTATCATCTGGAACCTGGTGGCTGAAAAACAGTTAAAATAGAAAGCAGACCCCACCTGCAGGGGAGTTGCTTCACAAGCGTGAAGCAGGTCTGCAGGTGTCTATCTCCCTCTTTGTCTGCCCCCCCCTCCATTTCTCTCTGTCCTATGCAATAACAATGATAGCAATAACAACAATCATAATAACAACAACAATGACGATAACAAGGGCAACAAAAAGGGAAAAAAATAAAAAAAAAGAAAGCAGAACAAACTGTTGACTAATCAGGAACCTAAAGACACGAATATTGCAGACGAAGATTTGGGGTCTCCGTTTTGAATAAAACTATTAGGTCTATTTTAGCTATATTCCAAAGGGCCCAGGACTTTACTAGTTTTTGCCTGAGCCTGACATCTAATATGCAGGTGGACCGTGCTCTCTGTTCTATGCCCCCAAGACACCTCCCTGACTAACACCTGTGCTATCTTTAAGGAAGGAAGTCAACGTATTCCAACTCTTCTAAACTCATATTCAAGCCTTAATTTCTTAGCAGAGTCTAACAGTAACGATGGAGATTTCAAGTGAGTGGTCTGGGAGGTGGCACAGTGGATAAAGCACTGGACTCTCAAGCACAAGGTCCTGAGTTCAATCCCTGGCAGCACATGTACCAGAGTGATGTCTGGTTCTTTCTCGCTTCCTGTCTTTCAAGTGATTTCTTCTTGTTAGTATATCTGGTTTGATGTAGGTGATGGGAAGGCTTTTTTTCTTTTCTTTTTTAGGAGGATTAATGGTTTACAGTTGACAGTAAAAATACACTAGTTGGTCCATGTGTAACATTTCTCAGTTTTCCACATAACAATACAATCCCCACTAGGTCCTCCTCCGCCATCCTGTTCCAGGACCTGAACCCTCCCCCCACCCCAGAGTCCTTGACTTTGATGCAACACACCAACTCCAGTCCAAGTTCTGCTCAGTGTTTTCCCTTCTGATCTTGTTTTTCGGCTTCTGTCTATGAGTGAGATCATCCCATAGTCATCCTGCTCTTTCTGGCTGATCTCACTTCACATGATTCCTTCAAGCTCCATCCAAGATGAAGTAAAGAAGGCGAATTCACTATTTTTTATAGCTGAGTAGTATTCCATTGTGTATCTAGACCACAACTTGCTCAGCCACTCATCTGTTGGTGGACACTTGGGTTGTTTCCAGGTTTTGGCTATTACAAATTGTGCTGCTGTGAACACAGGTGCACGATCTTTTTGGATGGGTGTTTGGTTCCTTAGGATCTATCTCCAGGAGAGGAATTGCCAGGTCATAGGGGTCTACTTCTAGCCTTCTGAGAGTTCTCCAAACTGCTCTGCATGGGGGTTGGACCCACTGACATTCCCACCAGCAGTGGGAGGACTTCTGAGAGAAATTATGTGTTATGCTTCCAGTCAAGATTTAAGTATCATCTGAAATTGGAGCTTCTTGACTGTAAGTCTGAATCTAAATCACCTGGGCTCTTGTCAGATGTGGTTTCTGACTTGGGGATTCTGGGATTGCATTTCCTTCTTTCTTTTATCTTTTTTATTTAAACCATTTTATTGGGCATTGAAGTCTTGTGGTCTAGCTGTTGACACATGGGCAGAAT
Organism: Erinaceus europaeus; assembly: GCF_950295315.1. Taxonomy (NCBI): domain Eukaryota; kingdom Metazoa; phylum Chordata; class Mammalia; order Eulipotyphla; family Erinaceidae; genus Erinaceus; species Erinaceus europaeus. The sequence continues at coordinate 2,885,850 of NC_080172.1, read as the reverse complement.
TTCTCATCTCCCTGTGTTACGTGTCTGTAAGACACTCACTCTCCACTTTCGCCCTTTCCCACTGTCATTCATCAGGATCCCTGCTCCTTACCATCCCTTCTCCCTGGGTACACTGCTTGCTGTCTCCTTCCTTTCTTTCTTTTTGCCTCCAGGGTTATCACTGGGGCTCAGAGCCTGCACTGTGAATCCACTGCTTCTGGAGGCTATTTTTTTCCTTTTGTTGCCCTTGTTGTTTATCATCATTGTTATTATTGTTGTTGTTATTGCTGTCCTTGTCTTGGGTAGGTTAGAGAGAAATTGAGAGAGGAGGGGAAGACCAGGTGGGAGGTGGACAAAGAAAGACACCTGCAGACCTGCTTCACCACTTGTGAAGCAACTCCCCCCACTGCGGTTGGGGGAGTTGGGGGCTTGAACCTGGATCCTTATGCCTGTCCTTGTGCTCCACACCATGTGCGCTTAACCCGCTGCCCTACTGCCCGGCCCCCTTGGGTGCATTTCTAACACGAGCCAGGAACTTGATGGAGCAAGAAGGTCCAAAAGCTATTCTTGAAAATGTCCTATTTGAAGAGTCTATTTTTTCCCCCAGAAAATAACTTCTGTTTGGTTGAAAGCACACAGGCTATTTCTCAATGCCTAGGTTCTTTGCTTACTTTGAGTGAGTTGCGAGCCACTGAGGGCTCCCCTTGTCCTGCCCTCACTGGATGCTTAAGACACACTAATTGCTAATGCTGGAGGCACCAAACAGAGGCCTTCTGGCATAGTACAGACCACGAGATTGCCTGCTTCTGGGAAGAGGAAATTTATTTATTTATTTACTTATTTATTGCCTCCAGGATTCTTGCTGGAGCTCAGTGATTGCACTATGAATCCACTGCTCCTAGCGGCCATTTTTTCCATTTTACTGGATAGGACAGATATATATATATATATATATATATATTATAATATATATTATATATTAATATTTATTTATATATATAAATATTTATTTATTTTCCCTTTTGTTGCCCTTGTTGTTTTGGGACAAGAAGAAACTGAGAGAGGGAAGGGAGAGATATATATATAGAGGGAGAGACAGAGAGACACCTGCAGACCCACTTGACAGCTTGTGGAGTATCCCCCTGCAGGTGCGGAGGTGAGGTCTTGACCCTGGGTCCTTGTGCTTAGTATAATATGTGCTTAACTGGGTGTGCTTTGTATGTTAACTCTCTTTTCAGCCACCAGGTTCCAGATGCTACCATGATGATGACCAGACTTCCCTGGACAGACAACCTCACTAATGTGTCCTGGAGCCCTGCTTCCCCTGAGTCCTGCCCCACTAGGGAAAGAGAGAGGCAGGCTGGGAGTATGGATCGACCTGTCAATGCCCATGTTCAGCGGGGAAGCAATTACAGAAGCCAGACCTTCCACCTTCTGCATCCCACAATGACCCTGGGTCCATACTCCCAGAGGGTTAAAGAATAGGAAGGCTATCAGGGGAGGGGATGGGATATGGAGTTCTGGTGGTGGGAACTGTGTGGAGCTGTACCCTTCTTATCCTATGGTTTTGTCAGTGTTTCCTTTTTATAAATAAAATAAAATAAAGGAAAAAAAAGGATATATGTCTGACAGGGACTCAGAGGTCACACAGGCTCCTGTGTTAAATATGAATAGACATGTGTCAGATTGATGGGGTTAACAATTTATAGGATTTATAGACTTTCCTCATGTTTGGGAGCTGCTCTCTGCCCTGATCCAGCTTTCTAGTCCTATTCTCACTCTGACACCATCTTCCCAGACAATATTTTTAGCCTACCTGCATGTTAGCTGTCAGGCTCAGGCAAAAATGACTAAAGTCACGGGCCCCTTGGAACAGACTAAAACAGACTTCCTAGCCTTTTCCCACATGAAGATACCTAGTTTCATTTGCTTTATTCCTACCTCTGGGTTCCTGTTTATAGAACAATTTGCTTTATGTCTTAAAGCCTTTCAGCCACCAAGTTGCAGATGCTACAAGGATTCCATCCTGACTTCCCAGGGCAGACGACCTCACCAATGTGTCCTGGAACCCCACCTCTCCAGAGCCTCATCCCACTAGGGAAAGACAGAGACAGGCTGGTGGGTGGGTGGGGGGTTGGGTGGTAGCACAGCGGGTTAAGCTCACATGGTGCAAAGTGCAAGGACCAACATTAAAGATCCTGGTTCAAACCCCTGGCTCCCCATCTGCAGGGGGTCACCTCACAAGCGGTGAAGCAGGTCTGCAGATGTCTATCTTACTCTCCCCCTCTCTGTCTTCCTCTCCTCTCTGTATTTCTCTCTGTCCTATCCAACAACATCAATGGCAACAATAACTACAACAACAAGGGCAACAAAATGGGAAAAAAAATGGCCTCCAGGAGCAGTGGATTCATAGTGCAGGCATTGAGCCCCCAGCAATAACCCTGGAGGCAAAAAAAAAAAAAAAAGGAAACAGGCTGGGGGTGTGGATCCACCTGCCAACAACCATGTCCAGCAGAGAAGCAGTGACAGAAGCCAGAACTAACACCATAAAGAATTTGGGTCCATGCTCCCAGAGGGATAAAGAATAGGGAAGCTTCCAATGGAGGGGATGGGACAGGAACTCTGGTGGTGGGAGCTGTGTGGAATTGTGCCCCTCTTATCTTACAATCTTGTTAAGCATTATTCAACCATTAACTCAAATATATATATATATACACATATGTGTGTGTGTGTGAATATGTCTTAGCTCATGCTTATAGTAAATTCTGGTAGTGACCAGACATTTTCCAGATCACTGAGTCTGAACTAGGAATCCACTGTGAAGACACTCACCCCCCAGCCACACTTACTGAATGTGTGCTGATGATTTCTTCAATTGAGATATAAATGACTGGTTTGCTGACTGTCACCATATCTGTGTACTTATCCATGTTAAACTTCTCTTCTGGTTCTGGGACATTACAAGCTTCTTTGAAGTATTTCCTAATAAAGAAAAAACAGACTTTAAGTCTTAAGACCATGTCAAATTTGGAAATTCAGCAGTTTCATCCAAACAATGAGGAAATCTTTAGTGACAGAGTCCCCTGGTCACCCCAGGCCTCAGAGGAACTTGGTATAGCATCTGCCAGGCTGCTGCTAGACTAGAGCAGTGCAGGTCTCTGGACACTGAGTTCAGCACCTTAGATACAGAGCAGAAAATAGTAAGTCAGAGGGTTAGGGTAGAGAGTGTAATGGTTATGCAAAAAGACTTTCAAGCCTGAGGCTCAGAAGTCCCAGGTTCAACCCCCTGCACCACCATTAGCCAGAGTAAATAAGGACTTAAAGCACCATGAGGGACTCCGTGTAATCAGGTCATGACCAAGTCACTTCAGAAAATGTCGTCAACAACTACACAATGGTTTTGATCATATGCGCAACAATGAAGTGAAACACATGAACTTGTAAAAGAAAAAAAAATAACCAAAGTGTCACTAAGACTTTTTTTAAAGTTTTGTTTATTATCTTATTTATTGGATTGAAACAGCCAGAAATCCAGAGGGCAGGGGGAGAAAGGGAAAGACAGACAGACACCTGCAGCCCTGCCTGCTCCACCCCTCCCAAAGCTTTCCCCCTGCAGGCGGGGACCTAGGGTCCAACTCAGGTCCTTGCACATTGTAACATGTGCACTCAACCAGGTGCGCCACCATCTGGCCCCCCTCATGAAAAAAACTGAAGTGGTTATGCTGGCCAGGGCGGGTAGAGGGCTTGATTTCTGGTGGTAGGTGTGATGTGGATCTCTATTCCTATAATTCCATGGTCTCAGAAACCATGAAATCACTAACGAAATACATTTAAAATGGTTTTTGAAAAGTCACTGAAAATGACCTCTGCGTGGTCTGGGAGGTGGCACAGTGACTAAGGCACTAGACTCTTGGGCATGAGGTCCTGAGTTCAATCCCCGACAGCATGTGCCAGATTGATGTCTGGTTCTTTCTCTCTCTCCTCCTATCTTTCTAGTAAATAAATAAAATCTTTAAAAAAAATGACCTCTGAAATTTAGAGAGGACCCAACAGGATTCATAATCCGCAGTCTGAAATTCAAGCGACTAGTCAACGTGTTACTTTATTTTAAAACATATGTATTGCGCAGCACTGGGGGTACAAGCATGCATAACTCCACTAATCCTTTCTAGTTCTTTTTAGCTCAGGTGAACAGAGAAAGGAAGAGACATCAGCGGCCTGCTGCATGAGAGGGCTCTGCCTGGTGCCATCCTGCGCCCAGGAGGAGGTGTGGTTTGAGCTTGGCGTCTTATGTACAGTAAGGTACATGGACTGCGAGCTGAGTTTTCACTTGGCCCCAGTTTGCTGCCTTAAATAGCACAAGTTCCTGGACTTTCGACACTGTAATAAACAGCCAGAAATTCTTTTACCAATTGACCAAAAAATTTAAGGAAACTCTACTTTGTTCTTAGCTGATGATCCAAACAACAGTTGCTTACTTACAGCAGAACCTGTCAGAACTAGACACACAAATAACACAAGGCTCCACTCTCTCTAAAAAGTTGGCTATTGTGAGCTATAGCTTACAATTATTCAAAAGAAGACCAAAGGGGGTGGGGGAAGCCAGATCATGGTTTTGAATTGATTTTTAAAAAAATCTTTATTTATTCTTTCTTTATTATTATTATTTTTTTTTGGATAGAGGCAGAGAAAAGCTGAAAGGGAAGGAGAAACAGAGAGGAAGAGAGAGACACCTGCAGCCCTGCTTCACCACTCATGAAGCTTTTCCCCCTGCAGGTGGGAACCAGGGGCTTAAACCCGGGTCCTTGTGCATAGTCGCATGTGTGCTCAACCAGGCGCACCACCACCTGGCCCCTGGATTCATTCTTTGCATGGGTGGAGTGCTCTGTTATTCTGTATAGTTGTGTTTCATATGCCTGAAATCACTCTTGCTACCAGGCATGGTACCCAGGAATAATTTGAGAAGGAAGTGGAAGGAAGCTCTAGCAGCAGAAACAGGCAGGACTTTTTCAGTCTGTGAAGGTACCAAAATTAGCATCTTGAACCAAAATGTCCTGGAGTAAGAGGATTTGGGGGTAATTTTAATTTCTCAGGATGAATGATCATAAAACACCTTTGTCTCAGTGGATATGCCTTTGCCATCAATCCAGAAATAAACCGAGGAATAGGAAGCTATCATTAAAAAGGAAGAGTACAAGGAAATGATATTTATGTCCTATTTCCATGACGGTGACAGATACGAGAGGAAGAGCGAATGCTAAGTGCTTCTACAATTTAGTGGCAGGTCTCTGAAGAGCTAGAGCCTTGTATTCTTACATTCCTGTAAGCCATTATCAAGTTACTAATGAAAAAAAAAAAGAAAGGATGAAAAGGCTTCCTCAGAACTGCACAGAGAGTGACCCTTCCACCAGAAACACCCTCGATGACCTTCAGGAAGGATTAGCATCATATCTGGGGAATACACCTAAAGCCATAAGACAAAAACACTGCATGTGGGAGAACAGAATAGAACACTGGCTCACACAGTCCTCAACAAACATAAACGTGGGATTTCCCCAACCGTTCAGATCCAAACAGTCTGTTTCCCGCTATTGTTTCATTCAGATAAGTTTTCCGGATTTGACAAGTTCTTAAAACAAAACAAACAAGACCCTCTTCTTGAATTCAGCAAGTCAGAAGTTGGTTATTTCGCTATAATTCTAAGCCCTCTAATTTTGACTTTTTTTTTTTTTTGCCTCCAGGGTGATCACTGGAGCTCTGTGCCTGCACTAGGAATCCACTGCTCCTGGAGGCCGTGCTTTTTCCATTGCTGTTATTACTGGATAGGACAGAGAGAAACTGGGAGAGGAGGGGGAGACAGAGATAGAGACAGAGACAGATAGATAGATAGACAGACACCTGCAGACCTGCTTGTGAAGCGACACGCGCGCAGGTGTACTCTGTGCACTACCACCCACCCCCACTAAGTCCTCTAACTCTGTAGCATATAGGAAAGAAAACCACATTTTGTACAATGACAGTCGGCAGGGCCTGTGGGCATGGGACAGGGAAAACCAGACCAAAGCAGCCCAGTCTGCTCCTTGTCCCTCCCTTTCTCCCAGCGCCATGTGGCAGAAGGCGTCAGTCAGATGGAGCTCTGGCTCCGACTCTTAAGTCCAGTTCTCGGAAGAAAATTCAGCTTGCAGGCTCCCAGCACTTTCTAAATGTTGAACATTCCTACTTGACATGATCTGCTAAGATATTTTTGGGTCTGGGAATATTGTAACCACTAGTTTATCTATGAAAAAAATTGATATTCCTAGATTCAAAATGTAACCACAAGAACAGGCAGTGGTGTACACATGACAGTGCACAAGGACTGGGGTTCAAGCCCCCGGTCCCCATCTGCAGGGGGAAAGCTTCACAAATGGTGAAGCAGGGCAGCAGGTGTCTCTCTGTCTCTTTCCCTCTCTCTGTCTCCCCCCTCTCTCAATTTCTCTGTCTCTATCCAATAGTATATAAAGATAAAATAAAAAAGATATGTATATATATCCCAATGAACAGACTGCTTCCACAGAATAGGAGGGACCTGCCTCACCTGACAGTCACGTCCCCTCTCACCTGAACTCCTGGTGGGTCTCGGTTAAGTAGTTGTTCATGGAGGAGAGATGCTCATTTTCTCCTTCAAATAACTTGTCGGAGGCTGCGTGCTGAAGAACCTTGGCCACTGAGCCCAGGTTTCTCCTCTGGTCAGAAGTGATCTGCCCTCCGGCCGTGATGTCGATGATATCAAAGCCGTCCGGGGCCGCGATGGCCGGGTTCACGTACCGGTAGTACAGGAGATTGCCGATGATCTGGGCGGGCACAGAACGGTAGTCTGTGTCTCAGAAAACTCAACCGAGAGTCCCAGATTTGCTTCATTAAAGTAAATATTCATGAACATTTTCTGTTCATTAGTATTTTCCATAAGAGAAGATGATTGAATTTCATGAATCCTGACACAGAGTCAAGATAGCAGATGTAATCAAACCTTGCTAATATGATTTTTTCTTTGGTTGAAAAATATGCGTATTGCCACCCAAAGGTTCTAATATAAAGAATATCAATAATACGTAAGATTTCTTTTTTTTTTCTTTTTACCAGAGCACTGATCATCTCTGGCTTATGGTGGTGTGGGGGATTAAACCTGGGACTTCAGAGCCTCAGCCATGACAGTCTCTTTGCAGAACCATTATGCTATCTACCCCCCCTCCCCCCCATATGTAAGATTTCCAGACTAGTTTTAGCGGAGTCAGTAATCCTGATGGTCATAAGAAAGAGAAAACTGCAGTCTATCAAAGATAGCCACACACGGGGAAAAGCTTCTTACAGAAATCACACACTGATAATTTTGACTCAGTCCCCCAAGAGAAGCTGTGGTGACATTCCCCTGAAAATCTACCTTTAATAGCTCATCTTCTGTTGCATCAGGAAATTTCTCATGGATGGAATTCTTCAGTACTTTGGCTATATACCTCAATCCATAACTATATGAAAAACAGATGACAAAAGAAAAAGAATGGAAAAAAGGCTAAGTGATAAAGAAACACATAATCGTTCCAATCAATGAAAAACTGAGCAGTTTTCCTAAAAATTGAACATAAAATGAGATGACAGCGGAAGGAGGGATTCTCACTGAGACCTGCACTCAGTAATCATGAATGTAAGCTGCGAGACGCTAGGTGGACTTTCAGAACGGCGTCCAGACACGAGGGGAAGCGCATGTTGACTAGAGGGGCACAGCACTCAAGAGCTTCCACCAGAGAACAGCACAGGCGCTGCACCTTCACGACTTACGGAAGCAGGTCAAGGGAAGAAATGATGGAGTGGAGGACTTTGTCCGTCACCCTCCTCAGGTTCTCAATGGAGGCCTCCAGCTTAGTTCGCACTTCTGGGTACGTCAAGGCTTGCTCCGTGGTCACGTCGTACGGCAGCTTGCTGAAAACACAGAGGTTTGCAGTTCACTGGACAGTCAAGCACACACGTTGGAATCTGGCCGGGTGTGTCCCGTTTAAGCTTTATTTGTATAGAGCACCAGCCCTCCAACTTCTCCCTCAGACCGTACTTCCTACCACCAGTGGAGAAGGAAGGGGCTCTAGCTCTTCTGCCAACACAGTGGGCAAACTCAGGAGATACAGGGCCGGCCAACTTTCTTCCCTTTTCTTTCTTTCTTTCTTTCTTTCTTTCTTTCTTTCTTTCTTTCTTTCTTTCTTTCTTTCTTTCTTTCTTTCTTCCTTCCTTCCTTCCTTCCTTTCTTTCTTTCTTTCTGCCTCCAGGGCTTTTGCTGGGGCTTGGTGCTGGCACTACGAATCCACTGCTCCTGGTGACCTCCCCCCTGCCCCCATTTTATTACATAGAACAGAGAGAAATCAAGAGCGGAGGGGGCTAGAGAGGGAGAGAGACACCTGCAGCCCTCCTTCACCACTTGTGAAGCATACCCCCTGCATGTAGGGAGCTGGGGGTTTGAACCTGGACCCTGAGTGGGTCCTTGTGCTTAGTATTATGTGCGCTTAACTGGGTGTGCCACCACCCGGCCTCCCAGCTAACTTTTTATTTTGTTAGTTATATAAAAAAGCAAAATGTCCATTATAGAAATATTGCATGTGAGTGGGGGTAGATAGCATAATGGTTATGCAAAGAGGCTTTCATTCCGGAGGCTCTCAAGTCCTGGGTTCAATCCCCTGCACAAGCCAGAGCTGAGCAGTGCTCTGGTTAAAAAAAAGAAGAACCCTGTGTGACAGGGCCTGGGAGGTGGCGCAGTGGAGAAAGGGCTGCACCATGAAGCATGAAGTCCTGAATTCCATCCCCAGCAGCACATGTACCAGAGTGATGTCTGGTCCTTTCTTTCTCCTTCTACCCCTTTCATTAATAAGTACTTTAAAAAAATTATTTATTTATTCATTCTCTTTTGTTGCCCTTGTTGTATTTTATTGTTGTTGTTATTGTTGTTGATGATGTTGTTGTTGGCTAGGACAGAGAGAAATGGAGAGAGGAGGGGAAGACAGAGAGGGGGAGAGAAAGACAGACACCTGCAGACCTGCTTCACCGCCTGTGAAGCGACTCCCCTGCAGGTGGGGACCCCGGGGCTCGAATCGGGATCCTTACGCCGGTCCTTGCGCTTGGCGCCACCTGCGCTTAACCCTCTGCACTACCACCCAACTCCCAAGTAATTTTTTTAAAAAGCTAAAAAAAAAAAAGAAAAGAAAAGAAACATTTCATGTAAGCAAATAATAAAGCTTTATTGACCTGAATACAACCAAGCTTTTTTTTTTTTTTTTTTTTGGTAACAGTGCCTAGCTTTCTAGGTCCTCTTCTGCTCATGTGTGTGCATGGGCTTCACAAGCTGGTGAGACACAGTTTGTGTGAACCTATGTCCCACGTGGGTCCTGTGCACGCAGGCACAGAGACAAGCACCTGCTTTTTTCTTTACAGGAAAAGAGTCAGTGCCTTCAGCATCCGCAGAAGGGCCTGCCGTGAGTCTCTCTCCCAGGCCTGCGAATATGTCTGGGTGCCTCTAGCCCAAACAGCGACCGCTCTGTTCTGTCACACAAACATTTACTGGACAAATTCCCCAGTGCAAATGTTTGGACTTTTCCTGACGTTTTGCCATTCACAAATGGCTCTGTGACAGCCATCCGTAGACAGAGCTTAACTATGTCACAAGCCGTCCTTTTGCGGGAACTAACAAGCTGGGACTGGTTAGATTTACAAACCACCACCTCGAGTACATCAATTCCAGCTGGCTTTTTAACGCTTACGGTTACCAAGGGGCCGAGGATAATGAGCTCATGATGATGAAGGGAGCCCGCTGGGATAGCGGTGTTGGGTGGTGGATGTGGTATGGAAATGTACTTTAGAAGAGGTCGGAAACTGTGCTTCTAAACATATGCTGTCCTGTAAACTGTCACTTCAAAAGACAAGATACTTAATAAAGTTACTCATCTGGTAGTTGAAATATATATATATATATATATTATGAGGTGAAGAGAAAGTGTGTACTAATTCTAGGTCTGGAAATACACAGGATATTTATATAATCAGGAGAGACCTAAAGAAAATGTGGTTTTGGAAATGGGGAGACAAAATTGAGGGAAAGATGCATATTTATTTACTTATTTTTGAATAGAGACAGAGAGAAATTGAGAGGGGAGGGGGAGATAGAGAGGGAGAGAGACAGAGAGACACCTGCAGCCCTACCTCACCACTCATGAAGCTTTGCTCCTGCAGGTGGGGACCAGGGGCTTGAGCCTGAATCTCTGTGCACTGTAGCATGAGCACTTAACCAGGTGCACCACCACTTGGCCCAAGCATAGGTTTTTGACTGACATCCCTCAGTCAAAGGTCTGGCATTTGTATACATGCCTCTTTTCATTTTCTCTCAGTGCCCCAGAAGTGTCAGCTATAGTTTGATATTTGATATCCACTGTATTTCCGAGATTGCACAAAACATTGATTTCCAATATTCTATTTCATATGCTCATGTGTGTGAAAGTGCATATTCTGCTTTCTTCTGGTAATGATTAAATATGTAAGCTTGCACTAAATTAACAGAAGAGTTGAAAGCAAAAGTCAAAAGAAAGAAAGAGGGAGAAGATGTGGTTTTGGTCACGCTCTGGTCATAAAATCCGAAAATGCCATACAAGAAGGTGAGTGTGGGAGACAGCATCATGGTGATGCAAATAGATTCTCAAGCCTGAGGCTCCAAAGTCCCAGGTTCAATTCCCCACACCACGATAAGCCAGAGCTGAGCAGTGCTCTGGTCTCTCTCTGCATCTCTCTCAAAAATAAAATAAATAAAACATTAAAAAGAAAAAGAAAGTGGGAGAGTTGGGATACAGAACTTTGATGGTGCCTGTGGTGTGGAGCTAGACATAGTAAACTTACAGTTTTGTAACAAACTATTAATAACCAATAACATCTTTAAAAAGGCAGAAGATGAGCAGGAGTCCAAGATTGTGGTCTGCATGGATGGGTATGTCGGAGAGGGGTAAGATCTTGGACTGAAACCTTACTTTGTACAAGAACATCTGCTCTCTTAGCAGAGTTTATCCAAGTTAAAGGGTGGATATATAGGGGCCAGGCACGGTGGTGCACCTGGTTAAGCAAACACATTACAGTGCACAAGGACCCGGGTTCAAGACCCCAGTCCCCACCTGTAGGGGAAAAGCTTCACAAGTGGTAAAGCAGGGCTGCAGATGTCTCTCTGTCTCTTTCCCTCTCCTCTCTCAGTTTCTCTTTATCCAGTAATAAATAAAATAAAGATTTAAAAAAGGGTAAAGAGATCTTTAAAAAGAAGTGTATGTATAAGCACCTATGGGGGGGGGGGCGCTGGGTGACAGTGAGGCAGGTTAGGCACACATAACACAGACAGCAAAGACCCACACAAGGACCGGGGTTCAAGCCCTCAGCTTCCCACCTGTGTGGGGGGAGATGCTTCACAAGTGGTGAAGCAGGTCTGCAGGTCTCTCTCTCTCCCTCTGTATCTCCCTCACCTCTCTCAACTTCTCTCTGTCCTGTCCAATAAAATAGAAAAAAATGGCCACCACGAGCAGTGGATTTGTTATGCTAGCCCTCAGCCCCAGAGATAACCTTGAAGGTAAAAAAAAAGGAGCCAGGTGGTGGCATACCTGGTTGAGCTCACATGTTACAGCAAGGACCTGGGTTCGAGCCCCCGGTCCCCACCTATAGGGGAAAGCATCACGAGTGGTGAAGCAGGGCTGTAGGGGTCTCTCTGTCTCTCTCCCTCTCTACTACCCCCTTCCCTCTTGACTTCTGGCTGTCTCTAGTCAATAAATAAATAAAGATAAAAGTTTTTTTTAAAAAAAAAAGTGGATAAATATCTGTGTGAAAGTGATCATCAAACATGATGGGACCCCAGCACCTTCCTGGCCTTCTTACCTGGCCTCTCCAGTCTGTGTTTCCAGCTGGTTCACCCAGGCCTTGTACACATCCACAGGGCTGGTGTTGATGATCAAGGCTGTGTCTTCAATGATCTCTTTCACAACTGGAGCCAGGAGCTGGCGCAGCGTGTTCTGTCCACGGGCTCCTCTGTTGAAGCTGACCACCATCTTGATAACGGTAGGGTTTCCGGTGACTATATCCTGTACCTGGTCCACCTTGGATCTAAAAATAAATTCAGACCAAGACACAGTGGTTTGTCTCTTTGGAGAGCTGTAAGCTGTGCACAGTCTCCTTGGCAGGTCACGGCTTTGTGGAGCTCTGTTTTTCTCCATGCAAATCAAAGATGGTCAAATTTCCAAGGGAGGGAGTGGTCCAGGAGGTGGCACAGTGGATAAAGCATTGGACTCTCTAGCATAGCATGAGGACCCAAGTTCAATCCGTGGTAGCACATGCACAGAGTGATGTCTGGATCTTTCTCCTCCGATCTTTTTCCTGAATAAATAAAATCTTTTTTTTTAAAAAAAGGTATTTCAAGGGAGAGAGTGAATGCTTTCTTTTTTTTTTTTTTTTTTTTGAGTGAATGCTTTCTTTTGGAGAATTTTTTTAAAATTATTTTTTTATGAGAAAGATAGGAGAGAGAAAGAACCAGACATCACTCTGGTACATGGGCTGCCGGGGATTGAACTCGGGTCCTCATGCTTCAGAGTCCAGTGTTTCATCCACTGTGCCACCTCCTGGACCACTCTTTTTTGAGAAATTAAAAGGGTATAAAAATAATTTATTCTATTTTCAATTTTGAAGGCATGCGTGCAGGACAGATCAAGATAAATACTGTAGAGCTCCCTCCAGTCACCAAATTCCCCAAATCACTTTCTTTTTCTTCAAATCCCACTGGCGTTTACTGCAACACGGTGGGGGTGGGGGTGGGGGGGCGTGGTGGTAGCTCTCGCTCAGTCCTAGGGCTCTGCCCTCTCCTCCCCTTGAGACCTCTGACCCTCCCCTCTGGCTTGACACCTCTTTCCTGTAGCCTCAACACCACGATTCTTATCTCATCCTGCCTTCTCCTTCCATTTGCTTCCTGGGCTTGTTCCTCTTTCCATTTTCCATCTGTTTTCTTCTCCACTTCTTTCTAAACAACCCACGCTGACTCATCCACACAGTTTCCGTGACTCTCTTTGGCTCAACTTTCTGAAGCTGACTGACATCTTTTTCCTGAGAGTTATTCATGAAGTTCCAGTTTTCTGAAGGGTGATTTTTTTCACCCGCATGTTCTATATTTATAGCTCAAACTCAGTGTGCTAAAGTCTAAAGTCTTTTCTTCTTGTGGACACTCCCACCCCCTGCATTTGTCTGACCTGCATGGACAGACAAATATTTCTCATGCACAGCAGACCAGTCTCTCCCAAGTCCAATGTGGCCATGCCAATATTCTGCTTAAAAAAAACCTCATCAACGATCCCCAGGAAGTTAAAAGAGCTTCAGCACCAGGCTCTCTCGTGGTTTGGCTCACACTGACTTTAGAGCTTCACCCCCCTGGTGATACTCAGGAGATGAAAGTCACACCTAGCGCACACCCTCCTGTTTTCCTGTACCTTGGCCCCTGCTATTTCTACCCACACCGTCTCATCTCCCCTCGAGTCTACTTCATGGAGACACCGCACACAGGCCAGCAGGTTTGGGATCATAAGCTGCCTTCTCTGCCATAAAACACTTATATCTCCACTGAGTTACTTGGGACAAATTTTCCACGTCGCTTAGTGGTACTCTCAGATCACTGCAGTGTTAGTGTTACAATTTCGCGTGAGTGCCATTTCTCAGCCCTAGGGTGGAGGTAGCTGACTCAAATGTTTTGGAAACCCACAGGATACTACTAAAGAGTGGAGGGGCTATGGGCACACCACCCTGAACACGCCCGATCTCAGAAGCTAAGCAGGGTCGGGCCTGGTTAGTACTTGGACAGGAGAGAAGGGTTGAGGTCCACTTAGTTGGCTAAAGGCATTATTATGACCCCATACACTGTGTCTACTTTCAGATTTTTAGAAACGTAAGCAGGGGCTGGGTGGTGGCACACCTGGTTGAGTGTACATGTTACAACGTGCAAGGACCCAGGTTCGAGTCCCCAATGCCCGCCTGCATGGGGAAAGCTTCACAAGTGGTGAAGCAGGGCTGTAGGTGTCTCTCTGTCTCTCTCCCTCTCTCTCTCTCTCTCTCTACCTCTTCCCTCTCAATTTCTCGCTATCTCTGTCCAATAAACAAATGAAGATAATAAAAAGAAAAAAAAACATAAGCAAAGAAAATAAGTAAGCAAAATCAGGTTAAGTCCCAATAAGAAGGAAAGACTATTTAATGGATATTCTTATCTTTTATCTGTCTATACCTCTGTTACTCAACTTCCATTATGTCAAATCTTCTCACTGACTTTGAAAGGTTTCTGTTCTGTGGCTACTAGATGTCTGCAAAATAAAATGCTAATTTGACCTTAGAAAAGGAAGCACCAGTAGATAAAAGCTGTACCTGTGATCTTATAAGACTATACTTAGAATGATGGAGAAACTTCTCAAGAAATTCAGTGTCAGGTGTCTGAGTGCGTCACACAAATCATTTCCCGTCATCTTAGTGAGCGAGAGGCAGCCCCCTTAACAATAGGCTCGACTCACTGGTGCTTTGGCCCAGCTCTGCGAATACATACTGTATCTCTTCCTCCAGGGCTGCTTTAAAGAGTTTGAGGAGAAGATATTCTTCACGTTGGTTGGAAGCATAATTGTACAGTGTGAAAATCACCGTGTCCATGAATTTAGTGGACTTGTTCTGTGGCATCTGGAAAATCAGCTTAGCCAGGTAGAGTGGATTGGTCTGAAAGGAAGGAGGGAAGAAGAAAGATGAGGCCCCCACGAAGTCTTTGTTCACACAGGATTAAATCCGAGAGAAGGACTCAATTTCCTGTCTCTTGGGGATGCAGTGCAGTAGGTATATTACACAGGAGAGATTGCCGGGGATACAATCAGACCTAAGAAAATATTAGCGATATGACACTGCAGGAAGGTAGAGGAGAAAATGACAAATACTATATAACTTAGTGCAGTCAATAGAATGTCACTTTGAACTGAATTTACTCTAGATTTTAATGTATTATGTAGATCGAATTTATTCTATAGGTTTAGTTTACTATATAGATTTACCCCGTTTGTTATGTAGATTCTGTCTAATTTCTACATGATTTGCTGACATTTAAAAATGTGGTTTTAATAACTGGGGTCCTGAACTGGAATTGGCGTATTGCACCAAAGTAAAAGACTCAGGGGTGAGTGGGTGGGTGGGTAGTGAGAATACAGGTCCAAAAAAGGTGACAGAGGACCTAGTGGGGGTTGTATGGTTATGTGGAAAACTGGGAAATGTTATGCATGTACAAACTATTGTATTTACTGTCAAATGTAAAACATTAATCCCCCATAAAGAAATTAAAAAAATAATAAAAAGAAAAACTTGGGTCCACCTGCATATTAGCTGTCAGATTCAGGCAAAAGCTAGTAAAGTCATGGGCCCCTTGGAATAGACCTACTAGCTATTTCCAAAATGGAGACCCCAAATCTCATCTGCAATATTCTTGCCTTTAGGTTCCTGATTAGTCAACAATTTGTTCTGCTTTCTATCTTAACTCTTTTTTAGCCACTAGCTTCCAGATGCTGCCGTGATGCAAAGCGGACTTCCCTGAAGCAACTTTTTCCTTTTCTAAGGTAGCATCAAGGCTTCCTGGATGAGAGGCCACCACTGGCAACCTTCCCGGAAGCAACTTTCCCCTCCTTCTTTCTTCTTCTTCCACTTCTTCTTCTTCTTCTTCTTCTTCTTCTTCTTCTTCTTCTTCTTCTTCTTCTTCTTCTTCTTCTTCTTCTTCCCCTTCCCCTTCCCCTTCTCCTCCTCCTCCTTATTCTCCTCCTCCCTCCTTTCTCCTCCTTCCTCCTCCCCCCTTCTCCTCCCTCCTCCTCCTTCCTCTTCCTCCTTCTCCTTCCTCTTCCTTCTCCTCCTTCCTCTTCCTCTCCTTCTTCTTTTTTTTAAAGAGAGAGAAAAAAGGTAGAGGCAGAGACAGCCCCCAGCACAGCTCCATCATTTGTGCAGTGCCCCCCACTTCGTATTCTCTGTGCAGTGTCCCCCCACCTCGTATTCTCTGTGCAGTGCCCCCCACTTCGTATTCTCTGTGCAGTGTCCCCCCACCTCGTATTCTCTGTGCAGTGTCCCCCCACCTCGTATTCTCTGTGCAGTGTCCCCCACCTCGTATTCTCTGTGCAGTGTCCCCCCCACCTCGTATTCTCTGTGCAGTGTCCCCCACCTCGTATTCTCTGTGCAGTGTCCCCCCACCTCGTATTCTCTGTGTAGTGTCCCCCCCACCTCGTATTCTCTGTGCAGTGCCCCCCACCTCGTATTCTCTGTGCAGTGTCCCCCACCTCGTATTCTCTGTGCAGTGTCCCCCCCACCTCGTATTCTCTGTGCAGTGCCCCCCACCTCGTATTCTCTGTGCAGTGTCCCCCCCACCTCGTATTCTCTGTGCAGTGCCCCCCACCTCGTATTCTCTGTGCAGTGTCCCCCCCACCTCGTATTCTCTGTGCAGTGCCCCCCACCTCGTATTCTCTGTGCAGTGTCCCCCCACCTCGTATTCTCTGTGCAGTGCCCCCCACCTCGTATTCTCTGTGCAGTGCCCCCCACCTCGTATTCTCTGTGCAGTGTCCCCCCACCTCGTATTCTCTGTGCAGTGTCCCCCCACCTCGTATTCTCTGTGTAGTGCCCCCCCCACCTCGTATTCTCTGTGCAGTGTCCCCCACCTCGTATTCTCTGTGCAGTGTCCCCCACCTCGTATTCTCTGTGCAGTGTCCCCCCACCTCGTATTCTCTGTGCAGTGTCCCCCCCACCTCGTATTCTCTGTGCAGTGTCCCCCACCTCGTATTCTCTGTGCAGTGTCCCCCCACCTCGTATTCTCTGTGCAGTGTCCCCCCACCTCGTATTCTCTGTGCAGTGTCCCCCACCTCGTATTCTCTGTGCAGTGTCCCCCCACCTCGTATTCTCTGTGCAGTGTCCCCCCCACCTCGTATTCTCTGTGCAGTGTCCCCCACCTCGTATTCTCTGTGCAGTGTCCCCCCACCTCGTATTCTCTGTGCAGTGTCCCCCCCACCTCGTATTCTCTGTGCAGTGTCCCCCCACCTCGTATTCTCTGTGCAGTGCCCCCACCTCGTATTCTCTGTGCAGTGTCCCCCCCCACCTCGTATTCTCTGTGTAGTGTCCCCCCACCTCGTATTCTCTGTGCAGTGTCCCCCACCTCGTATTCTCTGTGCAGTGTCCCCCCACCTCGTATTCTCTGTGCAGTGTCCCCCACCTCGTATTCTCTGTGCAGTGTCCCCCCACCTCGTATTCTCTGTGCAGTGCCCCCCACCTCGTATTCTCTGTGCAGTGTCCCCCACCTCGTATTCTCTGTGCAGTGTCCCCCACCTCGTATTCTCTGTGCAGTGTCCCCCACCTCGTATTCTCTGTGCAGTGTCCCCCCACCTCGTATTCTCTGTGCAGTGTCCCCCACCTCGTATTCTCTGTGCAGTGTCCCCCACCTCGTATTCTCTGTGTAGTGTCCCCCCCACCTCGTATTCTCTGTGCAATGTCCCCCCACCTCGTATTCTCTGTGTAGTGTCCCCCCCACCTCGTATTCTCTGTGCAGTGCCCCCCCACCTCGTATTCTCTGTGCAGTGCCCCCCACCTCGTATTCTCTGTGCAGTGCCCCCCACCTCGTATTCTCTGTGCAGTGTCCCCCACCTCGTATTCTCTGTGTAGTGTCCCCCACCTCGTATTCTCTGTGCAGTGTCCCCCCACCTCGTATTCTCTGTGCAGTGTCCCCCACCTCGTATTCTCTGTGCAGTGTCCCCCCACCTCGTATTCTCTGTGCAGTGCCCCCCACCTCGTATTCTCTGTGCAGTGTCCCCCACCTCGTATTCTCTGTGCAGTGTCCCCCCACCTCGTATTCTCTGTGCAGTGTCCCCCCACCTCGTATTCTCTGTGCAGTGCCCCCCACCTCGTATTCTCTGTGCAGTGTCCCCACCTCGTATTCTCTGTGCAGTGTCCCCCACCTCGTATTCTCTGTGCAGTGTCCCCCACCTCGTATTCTCTGTGCAGTGTCCCCCCACCTCGTATTCTCTGTGCAGTGTCCCCCCACCTCGTATTCTCTGTGCAGTGCCCCCCACCTCGTATTCTCTGTGCAGTGTCCCCACCTCGTATTCTCTGTGCAGTGTCCCCCACCTCGTATTCTCTGTGCAGTGCCCCCACCTCGTATTCTCTGTGTAGTGTCCCCCCCACCTCGTATTCTCTGTGC
Source organism: Erinaceus europaeus (assembly GCF_950295315.1). Classification (NCBI taxonomy): domain Eukaryota; kingdom Metazoa; phylum Chordata; class Mammalia; order Eulipotyphla; family Erinaceidae; genus Erinaceus; species Erinaceus europaeus. The sequence goes on along the minus strand of NC_080172.1, from coordinate 2,867,609 downwards.
AATGTCCCCCCACCTCGTATTCTCTGTGTAGTGTCCCCCCCACCTCGTATTCTCTGTGCAGTGCCCCCCCACCTCGTATTCTCTGTGCAGTGCCCCCCACCTCGTATTCTCTGTGTAGTGTCCCCCCACCTCGTATTCTCTGTGCAGTGTCCCCCCCACCTCGTATTCTCTGTGCAGTGCCCCCCACCTCGTATTCTCTGTGCAGTGCCCCCACCTCGTATTCTCTGTGTAGTGTCCCCCCCACCTCGTATTCTCTGTGCAATGTCCCCCCACCTCGTATTCTCTGTGTAGTGTCCCCCCCACCTCGTATTCTCTGTGCAGTGCCCCCCCACCTCGTATTCTCTGTGCAGTGCCCCCCACCTCGTATTCTCTGTGCAGTGCCCCCCACCTCGTATTCTCTGTGCAGTGCCCCCCACCTCGTATTCTCTGTGCAGTGTCCCCCCCACCTCGTATTCTCTGTGCAGTGCCCCCACCTCGTATTCTCTGTGCAGTGTCCCCCACCTCGTATTCTCTGTGCAGTGTCCCCCCACCTCGTATTCTCTGTGCAGTGTCCCCCCACCTCGTATTCTCTGTGCAGTGTCCCCCCACCTCGTATTCTCTGTGCAGTGTCCCCCCACCTCGTATTCTCTGTGCAGTGTCCCCACCTCGTATTCTCTGTGCAGTGTCCCCCCACCTCGTATTCTCTGTGTAGTGTCCCCCCACCTCGTATTCTCTGTGCAGTGCCCCCCACCTCGTATTCTCTGTGCAGTGCCCCCACCTCGTATTCTCTGTGTAGTGTCCCCCCCACCTCGTATTCTCTGTGCAGTGTCCCCCCACCTCGTATTCTCTGTGCAGTGTCCCCCCACCTCGTATTCTCTGTGCAGTGCCCCCCACCTCGTATTCTCTGTGCAGTGTCCCCACCTCGTATTCTCTGTGCAGTGTCCCCCACCTCGTATTCTCTGTGCAGTGCCCCCACCTCGTATTCTCTGTGTAGTGTCCCCCCCACCTCGTATTCTCTGTGCAATGTCCCCCCACCTCGTATTCTCTGTGTAGTGTCCCCCCCACCTCGTATTCTCTGTGCAGTGCCCCCCCACCTCGTATTCTCTGTGCAGTGCCCCCCACCTCGTATTCTCTGTGTAGTGTCCCCCCACCTCGTATTCTCTGTGCAGTGTCCCCCCCACCTCGTATTCTCTGTGCAGTGCCCCCCACCTCGTATTCTCTGTGCAGTGCCCCCACCTCGTATTCTCTGTGTAGTGTCCCCCCCACCTCGTATTCTCTGTGCAATGTCCCCCCACCTCGTATTCTCTGTGTAGTGTCCCCCCCACCTCGTATTCTCTGTGCAGTGCCCCCCCACCTCGTATTCTCTGTGCAGTGCCCCCCACCTCGTATTCTCTGTGCAGTGCCCCCCACCTCGTATTCTCTGTGCAGTGCCCCCCACCTCGTATTCTCTGTGCAGTGTCCCCCCCACCTCGTATTCTCTGTGCAGTGCCCCCACCTCGTATTCTCTGTGCAGTGTCCCCCACCTCGTATTCTCTGTGCAGTGTCCCCCCACCTCGTATTCTCTGTGCAGTGTCCCCCCACCTCGTATTCTCTGTGCAGTGTCCCCCCACCTCGTATTCTCTGTGCAGTGTCCCCCCACCTCGTATTCTCTGTGCAGTGCCCCCACCTCGTATTCTCTGTGCAGTGCCCCCCCACCTCGTATTCTCTGTGCAGTGCCCCCCACCTCGTATTCTCTGTGCAGTGTCCCCCCACCTCGTATTCTCTGTGCAGTGTCCCCCCACCTCGTATTCTCTGTGCAGTGTCCCCCCACCTCGTATTCTCTGTGCAGTGTCCCCCACCTCGTATTCTCTGTGCAGTGCCCCCCCACCTCGTATTCTCTGTGTAGTGTCCCCCCACCTCGTATTCTCTGTGCAGTGTCCCCCCACCTCGTATTCTCTGTGCAGTGTCCCCCACCTCGTATTCTCTGTGCAGTGCCCCCCACCTCGTATTCTCTGTGCAGTGCCCCCCCACCTCGTATTCTCTGTGTAGTGTCCCCCCACCTCGTATTCTCTGTGCAGTGTCCCCCCACCTCGTATTCTCTGTGTAGTGTCCCCCCACCTCGTATTCTCTGTGCAGTGCCCCCCACCTCGTATTCTCTGTGCAGTGTCCCCCCACCTCGTATTCTCTGTGTAGTGTCCCCCCCACCTCGTATTCTCTGTGCAGTGTCCCCCCACCTCGTATTCTCTGTGCAGTGCCCCCCACCTCGTATTCTCTGTGCAGTGTCCCCCACCTCGTATTCTCTGTGTAGTGTCCCCCCACCTCGTATTCTCTGTGCAGTGCCCCCCACCTCGTATTCTCTGTGCAGTGCCCCCCACCTCGTATTCTCTGTGCAGTGCCCCCCACCTCGTATTCTCTGTGCAGTGCCCCCCACCTCGTATTCTCTGTGCAGTGTCCCCCACCTCGTATTCTCTGTGCAGTGTCCCCCCACCTCGTATTCTCTGTGCAGTGCCCCCCACCTCGTATTCTCTGTGCAGTGTCCCCCACCTCGTATTCTCTGTGCAGTGCCCCCCCACCTCGTATTCTCTGTGCAGTGTCCCCCACCTCGTATTCTCTGTGCAGTGTCCCCCCACCTCGTATTCTCTGTGCAGTGTCCCCCCCACCTCGTATTCTCTGTGCAGTGTCCCCCCCACCTCGTATTCTCTGTGCAGTGTCCCCCCCACCTCGTATTCTCTGTGCAGTGCCCCCCACCTCGTATTCTCTGTGCAGTGTCCCCCCCACCTCGTATTCTCTGTGCAGTGTCCCCCCACCTCGTATTCTCTGTGCAGTGTCCCCCACCTCGTATTCTCTGTGCAGTGCCCCCCACCTCGTATTCTCTGTGCAGTGTCCCCCCACCTCGTATTCTCTGTGCAGTGCCCCCCACCTCGTATTCTCTGTGCAGTGTCCCCCCCACCTCGTATTCTCTGTGCAGTGTCCCCCCACCTCGTATTCTCTGTGCAGTGTCCCCCACCTCGTATTCTCTGTGCAGTGCCCCCCACCTCGTATTCTCTGTGCAGTGTCCCCCCACCTCGTATTCTCTGTGCAGTGTCCCCCACCTCGTATTCTCTGTGCAGTGCCCCCCACCTCGTATTCTCTGTGCAGTGTCCCCCCCACCTCGTATTCTCTGTGCAGTGTCCCCCCCACCTCGTATTCTCTGTGCAATGTCCCCCACCTCGTATTCTCTGTGCAGTGCCCCCACCTCGTATTCTCTGTGCAGTGCCCCCACCTCGTATTCTCTGTGCAATGTCCCCCACCTCGTATTCTCTGTGCAGTGTCCCCCCACCTCGTATTCTCTGTGCAGTGTCCCCCCACCTCGTATTCTCTGTGCAGTGTCCTGTGGGATGCCCAGGCTCAAACTCACGGCCTTGTTTATAGTTGCACCAAAGATCCACCAGCTGAGCTGTCCTAGCCTCTCTGGCTTTCTCTAGAGATTTTTTTTTTAATATAAATTTTATTTTATTATTTTTCAATATTTATTTATTTATTTATTCCCTTTTGTTACCTTTGTTGTTTTATTGTTATAGTTATTATTGTTATTAGTGTCATTGTTGTTGGGTAGGACAGAGAGAAATGGAGAGAGGAGGGGAAGACAGAGAGGGGGAGAGAAAGACAGACACCTGCAGACCTGCTTCACCGCCTCTGAAGCGACTCCCCTGCAGGTGGGGAGCCGGGGCCTCGAACCGGGATCCTTAGGCCAGTCTTTGCGCCTTGCACCACCTGCGCTTAACCCGCTGCGCTACCGCCCGACTCCCTAGAGATTCTTTTTGCACATTGAACATATGAGATTATGTGAAAGGAAACTGTCTAGACGAGAGCACTCATTTCATTTACGGAACCTAGAGACTTTGAACCGACACTGTGGTGGTGGCAGGGCACTAGGCTGAGTGCACACGTGCTATGCGCGAGACCTGGGTTGAGCCCCCAGGCCCTGCGGGTCCAGCGGCAGAGCAGCGGGTTAAGCGTTCCTGGCGAAAGCCCCCAGTCCCCACTTGCGATGGTGGTGGTGAGGGGAGCATCACAGAGGATCACGTAGAACTGCAGGTGTCTCTCTTTCTCTCTCCCATTCAACTTTTGGGTTGTGGGGGGAATAAACTGAAGGAAATTATTCTAAATATGCCCTTGTGCTTTTTTCTTCTTTCTGTTGATGATCCTCTTATTTACAACAGGGTGACACTATGATTATGATTATTAAACCAATGACTAACATTTCACTTTTCTTCTTCTTCTTTTTTTTTCTTGTCTCCAGGGTTATTGCCAGCACTAGGAGTCCACTGCTCTCGGCAGCCAATTATTCCATTTTATCGGACAGGAGAGAGAGAAATTGAGAGAGATGGGGTGAGATAGAGAGGGAGAGAGAAAGAGAGACACCTGCAGACCTGCTTCACCACTTGTGAAGCAACACCCCCGACACCCCCTGCAGGTGAAGAGCTGGCGGCTGGAAGCCGGATCTTTGCATGGGTTCTTGTGCTTAGTACTACTTTTCTCATTTTTATATCTAGATTCCATCCAAAATCTAACGCAGAAAAATCCAAGTCCAAAAGCAGTTACGTGAACTTACTTGGAAGCTCCAGGATGTGAGAAATGCTGATGCCAAGATTAAATTCCTAGCTGGAGCGAGTGACTCTGAGCAGGCCCACGTAAAACCTCCCTGCCTAGGGCGAGTTGCCTTTCTTTCCGGGAAAGTGCTGGCATCTCCTGTTTTTTTTTTTTGTTTTTTTTTTTTCCTTCTGTGCTGCCACATGGTGGCCACCTGTAGGACCCACACCAGTTTGGAGAAAATCTCTAATCCGGTCTTCCTAGCAGGGAATTCTAAACCACCAAGATCAACTTCTCAGCGGAAACAGCCACTCCATGGTTTGGCAACGTGCTGTCTGTACCCTAAAGTCTGTGACGTTACCTAGCCAAGAGGGAGACATTGCCAGGCTGTAGAGGAATCACCACAAACGGCAATGACGCCGTGCACAGGGGCCCCAGAGCCTCACAAGGAAGATCTGCTACTCATTATTTTAAAGTCTTTTTTTTCTTTATTATTTTCATTTTTATTTTTATTATTTTTTGCCTCTAGGGTTATGGTGCCTACATGGAGCAGCCATTTGTTTCTCCTCTCACCCTCTTTCTCCTCCCTCCCTTCTCCCCATCTCTTTCCCCTCCCCTTTTTCAATAAAGAGAGAAACAGAGAAAGGGGAAAAGAGATACCTGTAGCTTGATCAGTTGTGAAGCTTCCTGTCTGCAGGTGGGGACCGGGGACTTGAACCTGGGTCCCTTCAAACAGTAGTGTACACTCTACTGGGTGCAGTACCACCCAGTCCCGGCTACCCATTTCTTTAGGAGAAGCTTTTCCTGCTGCAGGGGAGGCTGGGTGCTATCCATCATGATAAATCACGCAGTTTGCTTTGGACTAGCGTTTGTGTGGTTACTGTGGGTGGGACATATCAACAGAAGAGCAAAACAATGTCTGGTCCCTCAGAGGTCAGCCAGTGGCCGTCAAACTTACTGTTCAGGACACACTTGCTCTTTGGACTCAGTGGACAGTGAGCACTCATGCGGAGTACAGTGCTGTTACGGAAATCAAAGAAATGGGTTCCTTAATCCCATTCTTAGTCTCTCCCTTCTTCCTCAAAAGAGAATCGGATTTGCGCTAGCAAAAGCTTTGTTTTTAATCTTTTACTTACTTATTATTGGATAGAGACAGAGAGAAATCGAGAGGGGGTGGGTAGAGACACAGAGGGAAAGAGACAGAGACACCAGCAGCCCTGCTTCACCACACACAACGATTTCCCCCTACAGGTGGGGACCAGGGGCTTGAACCCAGGTCCTTGTGCACTGTAATGTGTGCACTTAACCAGTGCTCCACTGCAGGCCAGGCTCCAAGATCTGTTTTTCATATTCAGTTACTTTAATTTTTTTTTTCCTGGCTAACAGCAGCTGCCTATAAGGAAGTTCCCACTGCCTCTGGAGATAACTATGAAACAATTATCGCCAAGGACGTGTGCTGTGAGGTCCACCTGCCCAGATGTCTAAACGTCTGTTGTGAGCATTTACTGGAACTGTCTCGGCTTTCCTGTCCAAGATGTGGAAGTGACACAGCAAGGTCCCTGGGCCCGGAGGACAGATTAGATCAGACGATGTGTGTAGAACACGCAGGGAAGCAGCGGTGTTGGGCAAGATCCACTGAGATCCGCAAACACGGGGCAGAGTATTTTTCCAAAACTCACGGCAAAAGATAAATTGTTCTCACCTGTAAAAGGTAAAACAGCTGCTGATAGGTCTCTAGTGTTTTCCTTCTTTCCTTACTCAAACTCTTGATCCCCTGGTTGTCCGTCTTATTAAATATCTGCATTTCGCCACCCTTTTTCTTGTTCAGTTTTGTTCTGTGTGAAATGACATCCTAGAAAAACAAAGTGATAAAGTTACATCTTTTCCTCTGGCACCTTACCTTATCACTTCACGCAGACTGTAAGACATGTCATGAGCTGGCATGATAGACTTTTCTTGTTTCCTCTAAGAAGGAACAGAGATATAGGGAACACCGTTCAGCCCTAAGGACATATGATACCTTGCCCTTGGCTACAAGGCAGAGATAAGCGGAGGGGTCAGCAAAGCGAAATAAGCCAGAAGGAGCAAGACAAACACGAGAGGATCTCACTCACATGGGAAGGGTTTAAGAACCACAGGAAGGGGGTAGAGAGGGTGAGACACATGAAGCCCTTATTCCACGTCTGCAGCTTCGAGCTTCCTGCGGGGTGAGGGGAGAGGGGCTGAATTGGGGCAGGAGGCAGGTGACGGGTGAGGTGTGCTATCACATAGCTTGAGACGGTCTGACATTGTACCCCTAGACAATACAGTAGTGTAAAACGTTCTGTCAATAAAAAGAGAAGTAACAAAGGAATAGAGAATGTTAAATGAAGAAAATCAATCCACTTTCTTTGTGCTGATAAATTTGGTCATGACGCATTTCTGCAAAGAAAAGTGGGTGAAAAAATGTTTGGACTTCTCAGACAGCCTGACAGTATTTGTTCTCTACAGCTCTGCCCATCACTGACTCCTTGAAGGGGGTTTGGAGAAGGGTAGGGAGGTTTGCAGAAATTATTTGTGTGTAAGAAAACAGTTCTGGAAAACAAAAACCAATCTTCTTAATATATGAGCAAATGATGTTTACTCTAAATTACTTTATTTGTGTGGTCAACTTAAAATGAATTTTAAGATGTAATAATTCAGGGATGAGCAATGAGAATTTATTTATCTCAGAGGAGCGCTAATAATCAGTGGCCAAAACATTATCTATACTGTTCATTCACAGAATAAAAACTTTCACAATATAAAAAAAAAAGAAAAAGAAAACAGTTCTGGAATCTTTACAGTTTTGTAAAATATTACTGATTCACTAATAAAAATGTTAATAAAATAAAAAAAATAGTAGGCCAGGAGGTAGCGCAGCGGCTAAGTGCACGTGGCGTGAAGTGCATGGACTGGTGCAAGGATCCTGGTTCGAGCCCCCGGCTCCCCACCTGCAGGGGAGTCGCTTCACAGGCGGTGAAGCAGGTCTGCAGGTGTCTGTCTTTCTCTACCCCTCTCTGTCCTCCCCTCCTCTCTCCATTTCTCTCTGTCCTGTCCAACAACAACAGCAATAACAACAAGGGCAACAAAACAGGAAAGATGGCCTCCAGGAGCAGTGGATTCATAGTGCAGGCACCAAGCCCCAGCAATAACCCTGGAGGCCATAAGTAAATAAATAAATAAGAATAATAAATAAACAAAAATATTTAATGTAGGTAACAAGACAATTCGGTAGAGGAAAAATGGGCTTTTCCAAAAAAGAATGATGCTAGGGTAGTTGGATATTCACATTCAGAAGAAAGAACTCAGACCACTGTCTCGCACTACAGACAAAGACTAACCCAAAAGAGATAGAAGTGAGTCTAAGACCTAGAACTACACAACTCTTGAAAGAAAACCGAGGAATAAATTTTAATGACCTTGGAGTAGGCAATAGCTTCTCAGACTATAAAAGCACAAATCACAACAATAAAAAAATAGACTGGACTTTATAAAAAAGCTAAAATCCACAGTTCCCTTTGGAATGTACTCAGACTCTTGTGCTGCCTACTAAGTACTGATGGTGCTTAATAAGTAAGTAGTAAGTAATAAAGGTGCTATTATATTTTTATGATAATGGCTAAGTCCTTGTTTTTAAAATAGTTTGATACTTTGCGAGTATATCCCTAAGGATGTGTCTTAAGAAACTGTAATTGCTACTGCGTTCTTTTTTTTTATATTTATGTATTTATTTTCCCTTTCGTTGCCCATGTTTTTTTATTGTTGTCGTCATTATTGTTATTACTGATGTCCTTGTTGTTAAATAGGACAGAGAAATGGAGGGAGAAGGGGAAGAGAAAGACAGACACCTGCAGACCTGCTTCACCGCCTGTGAAGCGACTCCCCTGCAGGTGGGGAGCCGAGGGCTCGAACGGGGATCCTTACGCCCGTCCTTGCGCTTTGTGCCACCTGCGCTCAACCCGCTGCACTACTGCCCGACTCCCCATTCAACTATTTCAGTTCTACTTCAGCACTCCTGGGGACCAGGGGCTTGAACCTGGGTCCTTGTGCCTGGTGATGCATGTGCTTAACCAGGTGTGTCAGAAAAAATTTTGGCCCCTGAATTTTTTTTTTTAAATCCCTCTTTGAATAGACTTCAAAGGCATTCTTTCCAGTGGTCATTTATAATGTACATGTTAAATGAGTCTATTTGTTTAATATGTCTGGGATCTTGTTCACTCTCTCAACTACCAAAAAGCTTCAGTGGCACTGTCCTTACCATCAGAACACACATGCTACTAGGAAGGAAACCGCTGAGTCGTATATTTTCAATCATTATTTAACTTCTACTATGTGCTTGATGAATATTTGATGCTCGGAAAAGCTGAAAACCGACTGTTTTGCAATGCTATTAATTAATAAGTTCTTAAAAACCAAAAATCTAAAGACTCATAAAGGTCTAAAATTTGCCATGAGTGTAGTTCCATGAACTACACATCATTTCTGCTACTTTCTGTTTTGCAACTAAGCCTTATTTAAGGCATTTCCTGTTTAAAACTTTGTGGGAATAGAGTAAAGTAGCAGTTTGCGGCTAGAAAAGGCATTTTCTGAAACATGTTCTGGATAAATAACAAAGCATATATTATGCTTTACAAGTTCGCATATGTGTCAAATAAGAACATGTATTTCTCTCTTTTTTTTAAGAATAGTTTTGGTTTTCTGGATCTAGTAATAGAAATAGAGTTAAATGCAGACCATTTATATTACAGACTTTTTCTTATATATATATATATATATATATATATATATATATATATTTTAAATTTATTTTCCCTTTGGTTGCCCTTGTTGTTTTTTTATTGTTGTTGTAAGTTATTATTGTTATTATTAATGTTGTTGTTGCTGGATGGGACAGAGAGTAATGGAGAGAGGAGGGGGAGACAGAGAAGGGGAAAGAAAGACAGACACCTGCAGACCTGCTTCACTGCCTGTGAAATGACTCCCCTGCAGGTGGAGAGCCGGGGGCTCGAACCAGGATCCTTAGCCAGTCCTTGCGCATTGTGCCATGTGCGCTTAACCCACTGTGCTACCGCCCGACTCCCAGACTTCTTTCTTTTTTATATGATGCTATTTTGTTTTACTTTATTTATTTTACCAGAACTCTGCTCAGCTTGGGTTTATGATGGTGTGGGAGATTAAACCTGGGACTCTGGAGCTTCAGGCCTGAGACTCAGTTTTCATAACCATTATGCCCCCATCCAACTATAGATTTCTTAATTTGAGAAAAGAACATTTTTTGCCATAAGACCCAGCAATACATTTGATTGCAGTTATCCAAAGGTTACTGAGACACTAGCGTGAGAGACTGCGCACCCTTCTGTTCACAACAGCCTTACTCACAGCAGTACAGACATGGGGCCAACCCAAGTGCTTACTGATGGGTGACTGTGCCATGGAGGCTCAGTGGAGTACTATTCAGCTATTAAAAACTGTGCCTTTTGCCTCTATATGGATGAAACTGGAGGTGATTATGCTAGGGAGCAAATTACCAGGTTCCAGATGCCAGCAGGATGCCAACCAGACTTCCCTGGACAGACGACCCCACCAATGTGTCCTGGAGCTCTGCTTCCCCAGAGCCCTGCCCCACTAGGGAAAGAGAGAGGCAGGCTGGGAGTATGGATCCACCTGTCAACACCCATGTTCAGCGGGGAAGCAATTACAGAAGCCAGACCTTCCACCTTCTGCATCCCATAATGTCTCTGGGTCAATAATCCCAGAGGGATAAAGAATAGGAAAGCTATCAGGGGAGGGGATGGGATACAGAGTTCTGGTGGTGGGAATTGTGTGGAGTTGTACCCCTCTTATCCTATGTTTTAGTCAATGTTTCCTTTTTATAAATAAAAAATTTAAAAAATATATTATTTTGAAATTTTATAAATGGTTCTATTTTTTAAAAAAGATTTGATTTGTTTATTATTGAGAAAGATAGGAGGAGGAGAGAGAGAAAGAATCAGACATCATTCTGGTACATGGGCTGCCAGGAATGGAACTTAGGACCTCATGACTGAGAGTCCAATACCTTATCCACTGCACCACCTCCCAGACACTAAATGGCTCTATTTTCCATTCAACTATTTCTATTTATTTATTTACTTTTGTTACCCTTGTTGTTTTATTGTTGTAGTTACTATTGATGTCATCTTTGTTGGATAGGACAGAGAGACATGGAGAAAGGAAGAGAAGACAGAGAGGGGGAGAGAAAGATAGACACCTGCAGACCTGCTTCACCGCCTGTGAAACGACTCCCCTGCAGGTGGGGAGCCGGTGACTTTAACTGGGATCCTTATGCTGGTCCTTGCCTTTTGCTCCACCTGCACTTAACCCGCTGTGCTACCGCCCGACTCCCCATTCAGCTATTTCACTGACATCTGTGAGGACTGGAATGAGGATGGGCCATTCATTCACAGGTACCTTAACGGGTAGCCCCCAGGGCTGTTCACCTCACAGCTTCCCAGAAACACATATTCCATCACTGGCAGTGGACGTTCTAGCTATTTCATGAGACTTCTCAGGGCTGCCAGGAGGCTAACAGCCTGTCTTGATCTATCTGAAACTGATGTGGCATACAGGAACCGCTGGGTAAAAATGACATGTTTTACTTGAATCTACACACCTCTGACACTGGCAGCTTTCACACAGATGCAGAATGAATGTCCATTCAGAGCCTGTGAGTGAGGCAGAGCCCCCGTGCAGGGCCATTTGAGAAACAAGTAGGGATCTCAGAATATCATGATGACTGGAGGGTCATCTTGGCTTCTAGTGGATAGAGGCAGGAAAGACAGACACTCTGTCCTCTGTTGGGCATTATGCCAGCTCCCCTGCATTGCTTGACGCTGTGGTCTATTTACATAATCGTTGCTTTGCCTGAGACCCGCCCTGCCTGCAGGGTACTGGTTAATCCCACTGGTTAGAACCTTCCCAACAGCTGCTATGGAAGCTTTCTACTTTTGTGTTCTTTTCTCCACCCCCTCTCCTAGCCATTTCCTTTTCTGATTTGCCACTTCCGGTTTCTAAGATATAAAAAGCCTTGCATTGCGTTCCAGCTCTGCCATGAGTTCCTGGTCTCTCTCCCGTGTCACTGAGTAAGCAGTAGCCCAGGCTGGCTCCCATCGAGTTCTCTCTAACCCAGAGAGCACATGCCCGGGAAGAAACGCCCACAACGCTAGCCTGGCAGTCTCCCTGCACTGATCCTGAGTAAAAACTGTCTCACATCTTGCATGGCCAGATTTTTTAATGTATTGATAGTCATTTGTGACTTAAGGTATTTAAAAAAAATTTTTGTTATCTTTATTCACTGGATAGAGACAGCTAGAAATCAAGAGGGAAAGGAGTGATAGAGAGGGAGAGAGACAGAGAGAGACCCCTGCATCCCTGCTTCACCACTCATGAAAAAGAAAAGAGAAAGGACCAGACAGCTTTCTGGTATATGTGCTGCTGGGGATGGAACTCAGGACCTCAGACTAGAGAGTCCGATGCCTTATCCACTCTGCTACCTCTCAACCACAAGGGGATTAGTCTTGATTTACAGCGCACTGCTGTTCATTCTGAAACATGAAATCCCTGACAGGTCCAGCACTCACCTGGCTCAGTCTCACTCATTACTCATTGTTTAGCAGAGCATTGCTCAGCTCTGGCTTATGGTGGTGCAGGGGCTTGAATCTAAGACCTTGGAGCGTCAGGTCTGAGAGTGTCTTTGCATAACCATCATGTTATCCATCCTCACCATCCCGACCCATCACTCTTAATCTCCAGTTTTTCTGGGAAAAGGCCCAAGCCTTTTGCAGCCTGGATGTAACCGTCTAATGTCACAGTGCTCCTGAATTTCTATTCTGAAATGTGTTTTATCGCACCCTGTTTTTAGTCTTAGGCCCTAGTCTTCTTAGGAAGGTATGCACAGAGGTAGATTGTGGGCAGGCTGCTGTGAGTCTGCTGTCCTCTCTGGGAGCCCACTGACCTCTAGAGTTATCCTGTTCTTCACCAGAAGCCCGATCTTGATGTCCATCAGGTTCAGGTCTTTCTCCAGCTGCTGGTTGCCTCTGATTTTGGTTACTACTTCTTCCCGCAACCGTGCGACTTGCAGCTCCTCTTGGAAATCCAGGTCGCTTTGGTCCAACAGGTGTAGAAATTTGCGGATTACTGTTAGTGGCGGATTTTCAGAGCCAACTGCAGGGGAAAGGAACAGGCTCCCGTTAACTAGACACACTATCAGTGGACTTACTATCAGTAGGATAGAAGCCAGGCCTTTCAAAACAAGTACTAGCAGAAAAAGCAGTGGCAGAAACCCTTGATCTCTGGAAGGAGCCGTCACACGCCATGGAAAAGTGATCATTAAGTGTGTACACGCCACTGCTGACTTCTGACTCACTTATCAGCCCCCTCTCACACCTTTCTGGTCCTTGGGACTCACACACTGAGAAGATAGTTACACCTGTTTGTGCCTTCCTGTAGGGAAGCCAGGAAATACCATTGCTGGGGCTCTGAGGATTTGTGGCTGACTGAGATAAGGGATTTATATTGTCATATCAGGAAGCAGAAAGTTGTTTCAGCTCGAAAGACCTTTGTGACGGTGAGTGAGGGGAGAGCTGTCGAGCCAGATAGAAAACCACTGGAGGAGGGAGTGGGGATCCAGAACTCTGGTGGTGGGAATGGTGCTGCATTGTACTGTTATCTTGTAGTTTTCCAAGTCAATATGAAGTCCTTAGTGAAATTAAAATAATAAAATTTAAAAATCAGTAAATAAAATCTGAAAAAAGAAAGAAAGAAAGAAAGAAAGAAAGAAAGAAAGAAAGAAAGAAAGAAAGAAGCCATTGTAATGACAAGTGGGACAGATGTTTTACCGGAAAGGAAAAAAAAATCTTTGAAATTGAAGTTGGTGTTATGTCCTTTCAGAAAGGACACTGGCAGAGCATTTAAAACCCGGAGCATGAATCAGTCACAGAGACAGGTAGTATATTCTGAATGGACTTTCCTTGTTATCCTAAACTTTAGACTTGAATTATCTGGCAGCCTTAACTTTCAAGACCATATATTTTAAAATTGTTTACTGCATCTTCCTTGTAGACTGTAAGAAGCAACTGTCTGAATCCTCTCTGGCAAAGGAGTAGGGACAGTGATACAAATATAACTTGAAAGGGCCTAGCACAATTACAGCAACAAATAACAATCCTCCCGCTTCATCTCCAAGGCTCCCCTCAAGTTTCCTTCCACTTCTATCTTGGATCTCTGGTGTTCTGGTACACAAGGGAGAAAAGTTAATCCAATAACATAAAGGATAGTATGAGCTCATCTTAAACCAACAAACACGTGTCCAACAACAGATGAGTGGCTGAGCAAGCTGTGGTCTAGATATACAATGGAATACTACACAGCTATAAAAAATGGTGACTTCACCGTTTTTAGGCCATCTTGGATGGAGCTTGAAGAAATCATGTGAAGTGAAATAAGTCGGAAACAGGTTAAGTGAAATAAGTCAGAAACAGAAGCATGAACGTGGGATGATCTCACTCTCAGGCAGAAGTTGAAAAAGAAGATCAGAAGAGAAAACACAAGTAGAACCTGAACTGGAGTTGGCGTATTGCACCAAAGTAAAAGACTCTGGGGTGGGTGGGTGCAGAGAATACAGGTCCAAGAAGGATGACAGAGGACCTAGTGGGGGTTGTATTGTTATATGGAAAACTGGGAAATGTTATGCATGTACAAACTATTGTATTTACTGTCGAATGTAAAACATTAATTCCCCCATAAAGAATTAAAAAAAAAAAAACCACCAACAAACATAACATCTGTGTGTTACCATGGCGCCATATAGGCTTGTCTTTATTGGAGAAATAACTTTGGGCCGTGGCGTCCTTTGTTTCTTGATCACTGATGGACATGTGACTTTATTTTACTTCTGTCTCAAGCAAGGATGTTGCTGATGTCCTGACCTGACCATTTCCAAAAAAGTCAGAGCTACTCACCAGAGCTCCTTAACTCACCCAACTTGGGAGAACACGCCCATCCCACTATGTCTACAATTCTCTCCCTGCTTCTAAGAATTCCATATCTTGGGACGCACCAAGAAGCTTACTAGAAATAGCATTTTATGGCGCAGATACGAACTTTTCTTTATGGTCAGTAAGTGATTTGCAGCACTGATTCACCATTTGTGAAGCTTTCCCCCAGCAAGTGGGGACCAGGGGCTTGAACCCAGGCCCTAGGGCATGGTCACCAGCGCACTTAATCAGGTGCGCCCAACACCCAGCTCCCCGTTACGTTCCTTTGTGCAGCAGTGTAGAACCTGGGGCTTGACACAACCGGACTCTATTGGAAACAAGGACTACATACTATTCTTGAAGACACTTCTGAGGTGACTAACATGGTGTCCTTGCTTTGAGCCATACATCACCCTCTAATTCAGACAGATGTCAGACAATAAAAGTGATGGCAAAAAC
Organism: Erinaceus europaeus; assembly: GCF_950295315.1. NCBI lineage: Eukaryota > Metazoa > Chordata > Mammalia > Eulipotyphla > Erinaceidae > Erinaceus > Erinaceus europaeus. The sequence continues at coordinate 2,852,586 of NC_080172.1, read as the reverse complement.
ACACAGTCTCATCTCCCAAAGACTCTAATGAGTTAGCCCGGTCTATAAGGAATACAGGCTCTGCTGCAAACTGTTTTCTTACCCAGTGTTTTGTAGTCTTCTCTAGCTTTGTTTGCTCTGAAGAGTGACTGTATTCTCACTATTTCATTTTCCTGCAAAAGATTGAGACCAGTTATGACTTCCAGGAGAAGATACTTAAAGATTTCTTGTAGTGTGTTCACTGTTGATATTTTGGATTTTCTTTGACGAGTGGGTTAGATAAGTTAGCTAAACGTGTAAACAAGACTGTCAGGGTGACTGTTTCAATATGAAGATATGAAAAAAAAGAGAGGAAAAAATTTGCATCAGAAGTTAGATGATCCAATCTGTGTTTACATATGTATTCTTTAAAGAGTCTGAGGGGCTGGGCGGTAGTGCACAGAGCATGAAGCACAAGGACCCACACAAAGATCCGGGTTACTTCACATGTGGTGAAGCAGGCCTGTAGGTCTCTCTCTCTCTCTCCACCTCCTCTCTCAATTTCCCTCTGTCCTATCAATAAAATGGGGAAAAATGGCCTCCAGGAGCAGTGGATTTGCAGTGCTGGCACCGAACTCCAGCAAAAAAAAAATTCTGAGGAAAAAAAAAAGAAGACCTTTACTGTGGACTCCTGTCTAAATTAATTTTCTAGCAAAAAAAAACAAAAAAACAAAAAAAAACCCAACCTAGCTGTATAGAAATGCTAGAAAACAATCCTTTAGGATCTTATAACTTATAAATTTATGTGGTATTTTATACTAATCCACATCCGCTTCCTTTCACCCATTTTTCTACCCAGTACTCCTTAGACAATTTTCATTTTTAATATAAGTTCTGAATTAAGAAAAAGAGGAATCCTTCAAATATTAAATTCTACAAAAAACTTAGTAGGTCTATTTTTTGATTCATGCTTGGTCCCTCAATTTAGTAAAAAGCACAAAATACTGGGCAGAGATAGCATAATGGTTATGCAAAGAGATCCTCATGCCTGAAGCTCCGAAGTCCCAGGTTCAATCTCCCACACCACCATAAGCCAGATGCAGTGCTCTGGTAAACACACACACACACACACACACACACACACACACACACACACACACACACACACACACACACATTCCATTTAATTCCTTCTTAGCCAGGATAAAAACTCCACATGCATGTCTCTTACATGATCTTGGAAAAACTGTTGTCGGGAAAGGTAGCTCTTTCTTGCTCTTAGCATCCGTAGCCAGGACTGAATCTAAAAGTGAGCCACATAGAGAAATCAGGACAAGTGCCAAACAGACTTTCATATATTTAGGGCAAAATTTCTAGCAGTAGACATCTTTTTATTAGATAAAGTAAAATTAACCCACCGAATAATATGTATCTACAGCCTAACCTACCGTCTCTAAAACATTTCTCATGTGACTTGTCCTCTGGCCATCTTAGTAGGAAGGAGACAGAGAAAGTAACTTTGGAGTATTTTGCTTTACTGTCAGTAAGGAAAAGACAAAATGGTCAGACATTTTGCTGGTAAGTTCAGGGCTTCCACTTGTTTCTCTTAAGCTCACCAAGTGTCCCTTAGACTTTTACGTCAAGACATATCTAAGAGTGATGATCTATTATTTTATTCATATTAACCTATTTAGTTATTTATATTACTAGATAGAGACAGAGAGAAATTGAGAGGAGAAGGGGAGATGAAGACAGGGGAAGAGAGATACTTGCAGCCCCGCTTCACCACTCGTGAAGCTTTTCCCTTGTTGATGGGGACCAGGGGCTTGAACTCGGGTCCTTGTGTGCTATGAGCACTTAGCCAGGTGCGTCACTGCCTGGCCCCCAGTGGTGATGGTCTATTATCTGAGATACTAGACAGGCTTCTCTCCCTTGGTGAGCACAGTACATTCATTAAGGAGTTAAATCAGAGCAGATCTAGACCATGCCACTCTGTCTTCACAAGTTAAAGGTGATTTTTAAATAAATCTTTAAATTTATTTATTGCCAGGGCACAGCTTAACTCTTATGGCGGTGCTGGGATTGAATTTTGGACCTTTGGTGCCTCAGGCATGAAAATCTATTGTGTAAACCCCTGTACTATCTTCCCAGCCCCTAAATAAATCTTACATGATTCTAGTTTCTCTCCAGACCCAAATCTTTGGGCTCTCATATAGATTTCCAGGTTGAGTCCAAAAGTCTTACTTTTTTTTTTTGAAAGTAATGAATTTGTTTATTGATGTATTTATAGTGATACTATGTTGAATATAGACATCTGTCTAAAATAATAAAATATATAATAAATAAATACAATAAGCCCAAGTTTATTTCTTTTTTAAAATTTTAATTAATTTTATTTTTGAGAGAGATGCAGAGAGAGAGACACACACACAGAGACACCAGAGCCCTGCTCAGCTCTGGTTTATGGTGGTGCGGGGGATTGAACCTGGGACTTAGGAGCCTCAGGCATGAGAGTCTGTTTGCATGACCATGATGCTGTCTCCCCTGCCCTAAGTTTATTTCTATATATTCATCTGGTTTTCAGCTCTGGAGAATGGACATTACTGTGTCATTTCTTTCTCTAACCTCAGCATAATCAGCCTGGGTAGGAAGCAAGTTATAGGGTGTAACCACCAAAATATAGATCCTAACTTCATTCTACTTGCTCTTCTCATTGGCTTTGTATTTGCCTTACAATTTAGGCTTTGGGGTGGGGGTATAGCATAATGGTCATGCAGAGACTCTTTCACAGAAGGCTCTCAAGTCCCAGGTTCAATCCCCTGCACCACTACCATAAACCAGAGCTGAGCAGTACTCTGGTAAAAAAAAAAAAAAGAAAGAAAGAAAGGGAAGAAAATAAAACAAAACAATTTAGGCTTTGTATTTTTAAGTTTGGACATTCTATATGATGGATAATAGGACCATGAAATCATGACGGTCTTCCTCCAGACTTAATCAATTTGAATTTCTTTATTTTTTTTTGTCTCCAGAGTTATTGCTGGGGTTCGGTGCCTGCACTACAAATCCATTGCTTCTGGAGGCTATTTTTTCCCCCTTTTGTTGCCCTTGTTGTTGTTGTTGTTGGATAGGACAGAGAGAAATGGAGAGAGGAGGGAAAGACATAGAGGGGGAGAGAAAGACAGACACCTGCAGACCTGCTTCACCGCCTGTGAGGCAACACCCCTGCAGGTGGGGAGCCGGGGGCTCAAACCAGGATCCTTGCACCGGTCCTTACGCTTTGTACCATGTGCATTTACCCCGCTGCACTGCCGCCCAGCCCCCTCAATTTGAAATATCTAAAGAAAGCACATTTATTTTTAAAGGAAGACACAGAGAGGCAGAGACACACACAGAGAGAGATATAACATGATTGATCTTCCTTCAGTGAGGCGGGGGCTGGGCTCAAACCTGGGAGGTGTCCGTGACAAAGAAGCACAGTGAGATGCCCTGCCAGTCCCAGCACTCTCACGTCTCAGCCTCAGAACAACAGTGACCAGCTACAGCGGTTTTAACGGACTTGCTTCAAGAGGACCATGTAAGGGAGCAGTGGAGATGGAACTCTTGACCCAAGACTTCCTTCTTACTTCAAGGTGTTTTTTTTTTTGGGGGAGGGGCAGGTGGTGGTGCACCTGGTTAAGCGCACACATTATAGTGAGCAAGGTTGCAGGTTCAAGCCCCTGGTCCCCACCTGCAGGGGGAAAGCTTTACAAGTGGTGAGCAGGGCTGCAGGTGTCTCTCTGCCTCTCTCCCTCTCAATTATTCTCTGTCTATCCAATAATAATTAAAAATATTTTTTTAAAAGGTGTTTTTTATCTTTACTTACTTATTATTGGATAGATAGAGAGAGAAACTGAGTGAGAAGGGGATGCTAGAGAGGGAGAGAAACAGAGAGACACCTGCAGACGTTCTGCATCCCTCGTGAAGATTCCCTCCCCCCCCGCAGGTGGGGGGGGACTGGGGGCTTGAACCTGGATTTTTGCATGTTTTAACGTGAGCACTTAACCAGGTGTGCCACTGCCTGGGTCCTCTGACTTCAAAGTTCATATACACTCTTTCCGCAGTCTGTCTTTTCAGAAGCAAAACCAGAATGAAGAAGCATGATGTGTTGCTGTCATGAACTTGGTAAAGAAGGAGAGACTGTTTACCTTGATAATTGAGTCAGTGTTTCCCGAGAACAGTTTCAGCCTGTCCTGATAGGCTGCCCGTTGCTTGCGTCCTTTCCAATAAGACTGTGGAAATAGCGAGTTTCAGAATTAATTCTGTGAAAGAGTTCCCGGCTGTTTATCACAGCTCACCAGTGAGATGGCATGTCGTAAGGGGACCCGCAGGCACACCCTCCACATCCTCCCCCCCATGGTCAGGACAGCGTCTCTGCAGGTGAGCATCCAGCTGACACAATCATTGGGGTCACCGAGTGATGCTGGTCTCCGGCTGGGGAGCAGAGGTTTGAGGCAGAAGCCCGGTTCCCTGCTTAGCTTCATTTTACAGAAGTTTGGGGTGGGGGGGAGGTAGGGAGCTGGGCTGTGGCACACCTGGTTGAGCGTACATGTTACCATGCACAAAGACCCAGGTTCAAGCCCTGGGTCCCCATCTGCTTCCCAAGGGATGAAGCAGGGCTGCAGGTGTCTCTCTGCCTCTCTCCCTCCCTATCACCCCCTCCCCTCTTGATTTCTGACTTGTCTCTATCCAATAGTAAATAAAGATAATTAAAAAAAAAAGAAGGGAGTCGGGTGGTAGAGCAGCGGGTTAAGCGCACGTGGCGCTAAGCGCAAGGACCGGCATAAGGATCCCGGTTCGAGCCCCCGGCTCCCCACCTGCAGGGGAGTCGCTTCACAGGCGGTGAAGCAGGTCTGCAGGTGTCTGTCTTTCTCTCCCCCTCTCTGTCTTCCCCTCCTCTCTCCATTTCTCTCTGTCCTATCCAACAATAACAACATCAGTAATAACTACAACAATAAGACAAGAGCAACAAAAGGAAATAAATAAAGAAAAAAGAAAAAATTAAAAAAAAAAAAGAAAAGAAAGACCAGGAAGCAATAGATTGTTTCACCCTTCTATTTATTTATTTATTTATTTATTTATTTATTTATTATTTATTCCCTTTTGTTGCCCTTGTTTTTTTATTGTTGTAGTTATGACTGATGTCACTGTTGTTGGATAGGACAGAGAGAAATGGAGAGAGGCGGGGAAGACAGAGAGGGGAGAGAAAGACAGACACCTGCAGACCTGCTTCACCACCTGGGAAGCGACTCCCCTGCAGGTGGGGAGCCGGGGGCTTGAACCGGGATCCTGACGCTGGTCCTTGCACTTTGCACCACCTGCGCTTAACCCACTGTGCTACAGCCCGACTCCCAATTGTTTCCCCCTTCTTTTTTTTTTTTTTTTTTAAATAAACCTATAGAGATAAAAATGGCAGCACGTTATCAAATGATGTTCACATGTCCACAACACGCTTTTTCCCCCTCAAATTCTCTGTGTGTCTTAATTATTTTCTGTTTCTGTTATGTATTCTACAGTTATAAGTCCATTTACATTCTGTGGTATCCTTCTTTCTTTTTTTTTTTCCTTCTTTCTTTCTTTAGCAATCGATTATATTTGAATTTTATTCTGTAGTCTTGTTTCATTAAATCTATGTTTTATCAAGTTTCTCAAAAGTATAAGGCAGTTTCGTACAAACATATTTTTTCTGTCTTCTGGAATAAGAGTATCTTGAAGCGCTGGATTTATAATCTACAAATTATCTTCATCTTTTATATAAGTGTTCTTTTCTTTTTTCTTTTTTAATTTTTATTTATTTATTTTTTAAAATAAATGTTCTTTTCTGAGACCCTCTTTGTCTCCTAGCATAGTAATCTTGGAGCAAATTTAAGCACCGGAGCCCCCATCAGATGCCAGACAGAAGAGCACAAGGCAAATCCCTGTGCTGAGTAGGAAGGGAGGTCAGCACACCACGGACGCAGGAAAGAGCCAGTCTCCAATGTAAAGCTTTGCTTAGCAAGTTTCACAGCAACTGGTCAAAGCAGAACCCACCAATCTCTGCCCATTATTAACAGTATCTCCCCGCATCCACAGAAATGAATGCACACAGATTCTGGGAAGACAGCAAGGTGGTCAGTAGAGAGTGCTGGGGAAACACAGAAGAGAAATATCTAAATCTGACACGTTCCCCTCCTGCCAACCAGCAAGTCTGGACAAGGCATGCACATTTAACAACAATGCAATAACAGAAGCAAAACCAGTGAGGATTTCTTATCGAGGTCTAGCTGGAGAATGAGAGGGTACATAAGAAAGGAGACTGAGGGAGTCGGGCTGTAGCACAGCAGGTTAAGCGCAGGTGGCGCAAAGCACAAGGA